>NW_025746024.1:87500-155000 GCF_021184085.1 Oncorhynchus gorbuscha | reverse complement strand
GCTGTAGCTCAGTGAGTTGTTGAGGTGGAGAGGGCCAGCTGTAGATCAGTGAGTTGTTGATAAGGAGAGGGCCAGCTGTAGCTCAGTGAGTTGTTGATAAGGAGAAGGCCAGCTGTAGCTCAGTGAGTTGTTGAGGTGGAGAGGGCCAGCTGTAGCTCAGTGAGTTGTTGAGGTGGAGAGGGCCAGCTGTAGCTCAGTGAGTTGTTGATAAGGAGAGGGCCAGCTGTAGCTCAGTGAGTTGTTGATAAGGAGAGGGCCAGCTGTAGATCAGTGAGTTGTTGATAAGGAGAGGGCCAGCTGTAGCTCAGTGAGTTGTTGAGGTGGAGAGGGCCAGCTGTAGATCAGTGAGTTGTTGATAATGAGAGGGCCAGCTGTAGATCAGTGAGTTGTTGATAAGGAGAAGGCCAGCTGTAGCTCAGTGAGTTGTTGAGGTGGAGAGGGCCAGCTGTAGCTCAGTGAGTTGTTGAGGTGGAGAGGGCCAGCTGTAGCTCAGTGAGTTGTTGAGGTGGAGAGGGCCAGCTGTAGCTCAGTGAGTTGTTGAGGTGGAGAGGGCCAGCTGTAGATCAGTGAGTTGTTGATAAAGAGAGGGCCAGCTGTAGATCAGTGAGTTGTTGAGGTGGAGAGGGCCAGCTGTAGCTCAGTGAGTTGTTGAGGTGGAGAGGGCCAGCTGTAGCTCAGTGAGTTGTTGAGGTGGAGAGGGCCAGCTGTAGCTCAGTGAGTTGTTGAGGTGGAGAGGGCCAGCTGTAGCTCAGTGAGTTGTTGATAAGGAGAGGGCCAGCTGTAGCTCAGTGAGTTGTTGAGGTGGAGAGGGCCAGCTGTAGCTCAGTGAGTTGTTGATAAGGAGAGGGCCAGCTGTAGATCAGTGAGTTGTTGATAAAGAGAGGGCCAGCTGTAGATCAGTGAGTTGTTGAGGTGGAGAGGGCCAGCTGTAGCTCAGTGAGTTGTTGATAAGGAGAGGGCCAGCTGTAGCTCAGTGAGTTGTTGAGGTGGAGAGGGCCAGCTGTAGCTCAGTGAGTTGTTGATAAGGAGAGGGCCAGCTGTAGCTCAGTGAGTTGTTGATAATGAGAGGGCCAGCTGTAGATCAGTGAGTTGTTGATAAGGAGAGGGCCAGCTGTAGATCAGTGAGTTGTTGATAAGGAGAGGGCCAGCTGTAGATCAGTGAGTTGTTGATAAGGAGAGGGCCAGCTGTAGCTCAGTGAGTTGTTGATAAGGAGAGGGCCAGCTGTAGCTCAGTGAGTTGTTGAGGTGGAGAGGGCCAGCTGTAGCTCAGTGAGTTGTTGATAAGGAGAGGGCCAGCTGTAGATCAGTGAGTTGTTGAGGTGGAGAGGGCCAGCTGTAGCTCAGTGAGTTGTTGATAAGGAGAGGGCCAGCTGTAGCTCAGTGAGTTGTTGATAAGGAGAAGGCCAGCTGTAGCTCAGTGAGTTGTTGATAAGGAGAAGGCCAGCTGTAGCTCAGTGAGTTGTTGAGGTGGAGAGGGCCAGGTGTAGATCAGTGAGTTGTTGAGGTGGAGAGGGCCAGCTGTAGATCAGTGAGTTGTTGAGGTGGAGAGGGCCAGCTGTAGATCAGTGAGTTGTTGAGGTGGAGAGGGCCAGCTGTAGATCAGTGAGTTGTTGATAAGGAGAGGGCCAGCTGTAGATCAGTGAGTTGTTGATAAGGAGAGGGCCAGCTGTAGCTCAGTGAGTTGTTGATAAGGAGAAGGCCAGCTGTAGCTCAGTGAGTTGTTGATAAAGAGAGGGCCAGCTGTAGATCAGTGAGTTGTTGATAAGGAGAGGGCCAGCTGTAGATCAGTGAGTTGTTGATAAGGAGAGGGCCAGCTGTAGATCAGTGAGTTGTTGATAAGGAGAGGGCCAGCTGTAGGTCAGTGAGTTGTTGACGTGGAAAGGGCCAGCTGTAGCTCAGTGAGTTGTTGAGGTGGAGAGGGCCAGCTGTAGCTCAGTGAGTTGTTGAGGTGGAGAGGGCCAGCTGTAGCTCAGTGAGTTGTTGAGGTGGAGAGGGCCAGCTGTAGCTCAGTGAGTTGTTGAGGTGGAGAGGGCCAGCTGTAGATCAGTGAGTTGTTGATAATGAGAGGGCCAGCTGTAGCTCAGTGAGTTGTTGATAAGGAGAGGGCCAGCTGTAGATCAGTGAGTTGTTGATAAGGAGAGGGCCAGCTGTAGGTCAGTGAGTTGTTGATAAGGAGAGGGCCAGCTGTAGCTCAGTGAGTTGTTGATAAGGAGAGGGCCAGCTGTAGGTCAGTGAGTTGTTGACGTGGAAAGGGCCAGCTGTAGCTCAGTGAGTTGTTGAGGTGGAGAGGGCCAGCTGTAGCTCAGTGAGTTGTTGAGGTGGAGAGGGCCAGCTGTAGCTCAGTGAGTTGTTGATAAGGAGAGGGCCAGCTGTAGCTCATTGAGTTGTTGAGGTGGAGAGGGCCAGCTGTAGCTCAGTGAGTTGTTGATAAGGAGAGGGCCAGCTGTAGATCAGTGAGTTGTTGATAAGGAGAGGGCCAGCTGTAGCTCAGTGAGTTGTTGAGGTGGAGAGGGCCAGCTGTAGCTCAGTGAGTTGTTGAGGTGGAGAGGGCCAGCTGTAGATCAGTGAGTTGTTGAGGTGGAGAGGGCCAGCTGTAGATCAGTGAGTTGTTGAGGTGGAGAGGGCCAGCTGTAGATCAGTGAGTTGTTGAGGTGGAGAGGGCCAGCTGTAGATCAGTGAGTTGTTGATAAGGAGAGGGATAGCTGTAGATCAGTGAGTTGTTGATAAGGAGAGGGCCAGCTGTAGCTCAGTGAGTTGTTGATAAGGAGAAGGCCAGCTGTAGCTCAGTGAGTTGTTGACGTGGAGAGGGCCAGCTGTAGCTCAGTGAGTTGTTGATAAGGAGAAGGCCAGCTGTAGATCAGTGAGTTGTTGATAATGAGAGGGCCAGCTGTAGCTCAGTGAGTTGTTGATAATGAGAGGGCCAGCTGTAGCTCAGTGAGTTGTTGATAAGGAGAGGGATAGCTGTAGATCAGTGAGTTGTTGATAAGGAGAGGGCCAGCTGTAGATCAGTGAGTTGTTGAGGTGGAGAGGGCCAGCTGTAGCTCAGTGAGTTGTTGAGGTGGAGAGGGCCAGCTGTAGCTCAGTGAGTTGTTGAGGTGGAGAGGGCCAGCTGTAGCTCAGTGAGTTGTTGAGGTGGAGAGGGCCAGCTGTAGCTCAGTGAGTTGTTGATAAGGAGAGGGCCAGCTGTAGCTCAGTGAGTTGTTGAGGTGGAGAGGGCCAGCTGTAGCTCAGTGAGTTGTTGAGGTGGAGAGGGCCAGCTGTAGCTCAGTGAGTTGTTGAGGTGGAGAGGGCCAGCTGTAGCTCAGTGAGTTGTTGAGGTGGAGAGGGCCAGCTGTAGCTCAGTGAGTTGTTGAGGTGGAGAGGGCCAGCTGTAGCTCAGTGAGTTGTTGAGGTGGAGAGGGCCAGCTGTAGCTCAGTGAGTTGTTGATAAGGAGAGGGCCAGCTGTAGCTCAGTGAGTTGTTGAGGTGGAGAGGGCCAGCTGTAGCTCAGTGAGTTGTTGAGGTGGAGAGGGCCAGCTGTAGCTCAGTGAGTTGTTGAGGTGGAGAGGGCCAGCTGTAGCTCAGTGAGTTGTTGAGGTGGAGAGGCCCAGCTGTAGATCAATGAGTTGTTGATAATGAGAGGGCCAGCTGTAGCTCAGTGAGTTGTTGATAAGGAGAGGGCCAGCTGTAGATCAGTGAGTTGTTGATAATGAGAGGGCCAGCTTTAGCTCAGTGAGTTGTTGACGTGGAGAGGGCCAGCTGTAGCTCAGTAAGTTGTTGACGTGGAGGGGCTACAGCTATGACGCTTCGGAGAGGGGAGGGGCAGGTAGCCTCCACTGGTATTTATGTTAAGCAGGCAGTCAGACACTGGAAGACGTTTCTGAGGGACAGAGTGAAATCTTGACATGCCCCGAAACGTAAAATAACTTTATTAACTGGTTCCCATGGTTTTAAATAACGGTTCTGTTCCAGAACAGTATAGATCACTTTCGTTCCGGGTTCTGTTTCCGTTCCTTATCTTCCAGTTTTCTGTTCTGTTCCCTGAACCAGTTCCATCACCAGCTATGTTGTACTGCATCGTCTAACCTATATGTGTTGTGTTGTGTGTGTGTGTGTGTGTGTGTGTGTGTGCGTGTGTGCGTGTGTGTGTGTGTGTGTGTGTGTGTGTGTGTGTGTGTGTGTGTGTGTGTGTGTGTGTGTGTGTGTGTGTGTGTGTGTGTGTGTGTGTGTGTGTGTGTGTGTGTGTGTGTGTGTGTGTGTGTGTGTGCGTGTGTGTGTGCGTGCGTGCGTGCGTGTGTATTCAGGGTAAATCAGAGAGAAACTACCACATCTTCTATGAGATGCTGTCTGGTCTGGAGCCTCACCAAAAACGCTCTCTTTACCTGCAAGAGGCGGAGACATACTTTTACCTTAACCAGGTACACACACACACGCACGCACGCACGCACACACACACACACACACACGCACACACACACACACACACACACACACACACACACACACACACACACACACACACACACACACACACACACACACACACACACACACACACACACACACACACACACACACACACACACACACACACACACACACACACACACACACACACACACACACACACACACACACACACACACACACACACACACACACACACACACACACACACAGAGAATAGGTTGATTCGTCCTCCAATAATGTCTTTAAAGGTGCAACGTTCAGAAATCACACCTCCATTTCCTGGTTGATAAAATAGTTCATGTGACAAAACGAGCCTAGTGTTCTAAACCGCTGTGAAATATATTTTCCATAATCAATCAAATATATTGTTGTTTTAGATGTTAACCCGAATGGAAAAGACGCAAAAACAAAATGATCGGGAAGTATAGATATTGCGCACATAGAACAGATTATACCACATTATAGACTGGCTTTCAATGAGAATGACAGATCTATAACACATAGAACAGATCTATTTCCTCTTAGACTGGCTTTCAATGAGAATGACAGATCTATAACACATAGAACAGATCTACCTCTCCTTAGACTGGCTTTCAATGAGAATGACATATCTATAACACATAGAACAGATCTATTTCCTCTTAGACGGGCTTTCAATGAGAATGACAGATCTATAACACACATGCCTGTGTGAATTTGGTCGGGTCAACAGAATGGTGTGGGTCGTATCCCAACAACAGAATGGTGTGGGTCGTATCCCAACAACAGAATGGTGTGGGTCGTATCCCAACAACAGAATGGTGTGGGTTGTATCCCAACAACAGAATGGTGTGGTTGGTATCCCAACAACAGAATGGTGTGGGTCGTATCCCAACAACAGAATGGTGTGGGTCGTATCCCAACAACAGAATGGTGTGGGTCGTATCCCAACAACAGAATGGTGTGGGTCGTATCCCAACAACAGAATGGTGTGGGTCGTATCCCAACAACAGAATGGTGTGGGTCGTATCCCAACAACAGAATGGTGTGGGTCACACCCCAACAACAGAATGGTGTGGGTCGTATCCCAACAACAGAATGGTGTGGGTCGTATCCCAACAACAGAATGGTGAGGGTCGTAACCCAACAACAGAATGGTGTGGGTCGTATCCCAACAACAGAATGGTGTGGGTCGTATCCCAACAACAGAATGGTGTGGGTCGTATCCCAACAACAGAATGGTGAGGGTCGTAACCCAACAACAGAATGGTGAGGGTCGTATCCCAACAACAGAATGGTGTGGGTCGTATCCCAACAACAGAATGGTGTGGGTTGTATCCCAACAACAGAATGGTGTGGTTGGTATCCCAACAACAGAATGGTGTGGGTCGTATCCCAACAACAGAATGGTGTGGGTCGTATCCCAACAACAGAATGGTGTGGGTCGTATCCCAACAACAGAATGGTGTGGGTCGTATCCCAACAACAGAATGGTGTGGGTCGTATCCCAACAACAGAATGGTGTGGGTCACACCCCAACAACAGAATGGTGTGGGTCGTATCCCAACAACAGAATGGTGTGGGTCGTATCCCAACAACAGAATGGTGAGGGTCGTAACCCAACAACAGAATGGTGTGGGTCGTATCCCAACAACAGAATGGTGTGGGTCGTATCCCAACAACAGAATGGTGTGGGTCGTATCCCAACAACAGAATGGTGAGGGTCGTAACCCAACAACAGAATGGTGAGGGTCGTATCCCAACAACAGAATGGTGTGGGTCGTATCCCAACAACAGAATGGTGTGGGTCGTATCCCAACAACAGAATGGTGTGGGTCGTATCCCAACAACAGAATGGTGAGGGTCGTATCCCAACAATAGAATGGTGTGGGTCGTATCCCAACAACAGAATGGTGTGGGTCGTATCCCAACAACAGAATGGTGTGGGTCGTATCCCAACAACAGAATGGTGTGGGTCACACCCCAACAACAGAATGGTGTGGGTCGTATCCCAACAACAGACTGGTGTGGGTCGTATCCCAACAACAGAATGGTGTGGGTCACACCCAACAACAGAATGGTGTGGGTCGTAACCCAACAACAGAATGGTGTGGGTCGTAACCCAACAACAGAATGGTGTGGGTCGTATCCCAACAACAGAATGGTGTGGGTCGTATCCCAACAACAGAATGGTGTGGGTCGTATCCCAACAACAGAATGGTGTGGGTCACACCCAACAACAGAATGGTGTGGGTCGTATCCCAACAACAGAATGGTGTGGGTCGTATCCCAACAACAGAATGGTGAGGGTCGTAACCCAACAACAGAATGGTGTGGGTCGTATCCCAACAACAGAATGGTGTGGGTCGTATCCCAACAACAGAATGGTGTGGGTCGTATCCCAACAACAGAATGGTGAGGGTCGTAACCCAACAACAGAATGGTGAGGGTCGTATCCCAACAACAGAATGGTGTGGGTCGTATCCCAACAACAGAATGGTGTGGGTCGTATCCCAACAACAGAATGGTGTGGGTCGTATCCCAACAACAGAATGGTGAGGGTCGTATCCCAACAATAGAATGGTGTGGGTCGTATCCCAACAACAGAATGGTGTGGGTCGTATCCCAACAACAGAATGGTGTGGGTCGTATCCCAACAACAGAATGGTGTGGGTCACACCCCAACAACAGAATGGTGTGGGTCGTATCCCAACAACAGACTGGTGTGGGTCGTATCCCAACAACAGAATGGTGTGGGTCACACCCCAACAACAGAATGGTGTGGGTCGTAACCCAACAACAGAATGGTGTGGGTCGTAACCCAACAACAGAATGGTGTGGGTCATACCCCAACAACAGAATGGTGTGGGTCGTATCCCAACAACAGAATGGTGTGGGTCATATCCCAACAACAGAATGGTGTGGGTCGTATCCCAACAACAGAATGGTGAGGGTCGTAACCCAACAACAGAATGGTGTGGGTCGTATCCCAACAACAGAATGGTGTGGGTCGTATCCCAACAACAGAATGGTGTGGGTCGTATCCCAACAACAGAATGGTGAGGGTCGTAACCCAACAACAGAATGGTGAGGGTCGTATCCCAACAACAGAATGGTGTGGGTCGTATCCCAACAACAGAATGGTGTGGGTCGTATCCCAACAACAGAATGGTGTGGGTCGTATCCCAACAACAGAATGGTGAGGGTCGTATCCCAACAATAGAATGGTGTGGGTCGTATCCCAACAACAGAATGGTGTGGGTCGTATCCCAACAACAGAATGGTGTGGGTCGTATCCCAACAACAGAATGGTGTGGGTCACACCCAACAACAGAATGGTGTGTGGGTCGTATCCCAACAACAGACTGGTGTGGGTCGTATCCCAACAACAGAATGGTGTGGGTCACACCCCAACAACAGAATGGTGTGGGTCGTAACCCAACAACAGAATGGTGTGGGTCGTAACCCAACAACAGAATGGTGTGGGTCATACCCCAACAACAGAATGGTGTGGGTCGTATCCCAACAACAGAATGGTGTGGGTCATATCCCAACAACAGAATGGTGTGGGTCGTATCCCAACAACAGAATGGTGTGGGTCATACCCCAACAACAGAATGGTGTGGGTCATACCCCAACAACAGAATGGTGTGGGTCGTAACCCAACAACAGAATGGTGTGGGTCATACCCCAACAACAGAATGGTGTGGGTCATACCCAACAACAGAATGGTGTGGGTCGTAACCCAACAACAGAATGGTGTGGGTCGTATCCCAACAACAGAATGGTGTGGGTCATACCCCAACAACAGAAAGTTATCTTTTTTCCTAAAATAATGTATATTTATTTTTTTGGGTGGTTGAGGTGCCTTTCTACTTATCCTTCCACGTATATTGTTTTCAAAATACCCCTCCATATACCTCACAAAATATCCCTGAATAGAGGCATGATAGGTCACGTCAAACTGTCTATAATTTCAGGAAATGCATTTAAAATGTAACAAAAAAAGGATCCATGGGAGAACAACCCGGACCCTCCGTCTAATTGAATTTCTCCCTCGGTGTGTCCCTCTGTACCAGGGTGGTGACTGTGCGATAGAGGGGAAGGATGACGGAGCAGATTTCCGTCGTGTGCAGAGTGCCATGGACATCCTGTGTTTCAGTGCTGATGAGAAGAACGGCATCTGTAGACTACTGTCCTCCGTTCTACACCTGGGGAATGTTTACTTCCAGCCATACCAGGTACTATAACCCCTAACCTCTAACCCCTAACCTCTAACCCATCTGTAGACTACTGTCCTCCGTTCTACACCTGGGGAATGTTTACTTCCAGCCATACCAGGTACTATAACCCCTAACCTCTAACCCCTAACCCATCTGTAGACTACTGTCCTCCGTTCTACACCTGGGGAATGTTTACTTCCAGCCATACCAGGTACTATAACCCCTAACCTCTAACCTCTAACCCCTAACCCATCTGTAGACTACTGTCCTCCGTTCTACACCTGGGGAATGTTTACTTCCAGCCATACCAGGTACTATAACCCCTAACCTCTAACCCCTAACCTCTAACCCATCTGTAAACTACTGTCCTCCGTTCTACACCTGGGGAATGTTTACTTCCAGCCATACCAGGTACTATAACCCCTAACCTCTAACCTCTAACCCCTAACCCATCTGTAGACTACTGTCCTCCGTTCTACACCTGGGGAATGTTTACTTCCAGCCATACCAGGTACTATAACCCCTAACCTCTAACCCCTAACCTCTAACCCATCTGTAGACTACTGTCCTCCGTTCTACACCTGGGGAATGTTTACTTCCAGCCATACCAGGTACTATAACTATACCCCTAACCTCTAACCCCTAACCCATCTGTAGACTACTGTCCTCCGTTCTACACCTGGGGAATGTTTACTTCCAGCCATACCAGGTACTATAACCCCTAACCTCTAACCTCTAACCCCTAACCCATCTGTAGACTACTGTCCTCCATTCTACACCTGGGGAATGTTTACTTCCAGCCATACCAGGTACTATAACCCCTAACCCCTAACCTCTAACCCATCTGTAGACTACTGTCCTCCGTTCTACACCTGGGGAATGTTTACTTCCAGCCATACCAGGTACTATAACCCCTAACCCATAACCCCTAACCTCTAACCCATCTGTAGACTACTGTCCTCCGTTCTACACCTGGGGAATGTTTACTTCCAGCCATACCAGGTACTATAACCCCTAACCCCTAACCCCTAACCCTAACCTCTAACCCCTAACCCATCTGTAGACTACTGTCCTCCGTTCTACACCTGGGGAATGTTTACTTCCAGCCATACCAGGTACTATGACCCCTAACCCCTAACCCCTAACCGCTAACCCCTAACCTCTAACACCTAACAGTGTGTTTTATATGGCACTATAATATACAGTATATAGTGTATTTAATGTATATAACTGTGTGTTTTTATATGGCACTATAATAGACAGTATATAGTGTATTTAATGTATATAACAGTGTGTTTTACCACTGCAGTATAATATACAGTATACAGTGTGTTTAATGTATATAACAGTGTGTTTTACCACTGCAGTATAATATACAGTATACAGTGTGTTTAATGTATATAACAGTGTGTTTTACCACTGCAGTATAATATACAGTATACAGTGTGTTTAATGTATATAACAGTGTGTTTTACCACTGCAGTATAATATACAGTATATAGTGTATTTAATGTATATAACAGTGTGTTTTAACACTGCAGTATTATATACAGTATATAATGTATTTAATGTATATAACAGTGTGTTTTAACACTGCAGTATAATATACAGTATATAGTGTATTTAATGTATAGAACCGTGTTTTAACACTGCAGTATAATATACAGTATACAGTGTATTTAATGTATATAATAGTGTGTTTTAACACTGCAGTATAATATACAGTATATAGTGTATTTAATGAATATAACAGTGTGTTTTTATATGGCACTATAATATACAGTATATAGTGTATTTAATGTATATAACTGTGTGTTTTTATATGGCACTATAATATACAGTATATCGTGTATTTAATGTATATAACAGTGTGCTTTACCACTGCAGTATAATATACAGTATACAGTGTATTTAATGTATATAACTGTGTTTTACCACTGCAGTATAATATACAGTATACAGTGTGTTTAATGTATATAACAGTGTGTTTTAACACTGCAGTATAATATACAGTATATAATGTATTTAATGTATATAACAGTGTGTTTTACCACTGCAGTATAATATACAGTATATAGTGTATTTAATGTATATAACAGTGTGTTTTAACACTGCAGTATAATATACAGTATATAATGTATTTAATGTATATAAGAGTGTGTTTTAACACTGCAGTATAATATACAGTATATAGTGTATTTAATGTATAGAACCGTGTTTTAACACTGCAGTATAATATACAGTATATAGTGTATTTAATGTATATAACTGTGTGTTTTTATATGGCACTATAATATACAGTATATAATGTATTTAATGTATATAACAGTGTGTTTTACCACTGCAGTATAATATACAGTATATAGTGTATTTAATGTATATAACAGTGTGTTTTAACACTGCAGTATAATATACAGTATATAATGTATTTAATGTATATAACAGTGTGTTTTAACACTGCAGTATAATATACAGTATATAGTGTATTTAATGTATAGAACCGTGTTTTAACACTGCAGTATAATATACAGTATATAGTGTATTTAATGTATATAACTGTGTGTTTTTATATGGCACTATAATATACAGTATATAGTGTATTTAATGTATATAACAGTGTGTTTTACCACTGCAGTATAATATACAGTATATAGTGTATTTAATGTATATAACAGTGTGCTTTACCACTGCAGTATAATATACAGTATATAGTGTATTTAATGTATATAACTGTGTGTTTTTATATGGCACTATAATATACAGTATATAGTGTATTTAATGTATATAACAGTGTGTTTTAACACTGCAGTATAATATACAGTATATAGTGTATTTAATGTATATAACTGTGTGTTTTTATATGGCACTATAATATACAGTATATAGTGTATTTAATGTATATAACAGTGTGTTTTAACACTGCAGTATAATATACAGTATACAGTGTATTTAATGTATATAACAGTGTGTTTTAACACTGCGGTATAATATACAGTATATAGTGTATTTAATGTATATAACAGTGTGTTTTAACACTGCAGTATAATATACAGTATATAGTGTATTTAATGTATAGAACCGTGTTTTAACACTGCAGTATAATATACAGTATACAGTGTATTTAATGTATATAACAATGTGTTTTAACACTGCACTATAATATACAGTATATAATGTATTTAATGTATATAACAGTGTGTTTTACAACTGCAGAATAATATACAGTATATAGTGTATTTAATGTATATAACAGTGTGTTTTTATATGGCACTATAATATACAGTATATAGTGTATTTAATGAATATAACAGTGTGTTTTTATATGGCACTATAATATACAGTATGTAGTGTATTTAATGTATATAACTGTGTTTTACCACTGCAGTATAATATACAGTATATAGTGTATTTAATGTATATAACTGTGTTTTAACACTGCAGTATAATATACAGTATATAGTGTATTTAATGAATATCACTGTGTGTTTTAACACTGCAGTATAATATACAGTATATAGTGTATTTAATGTATATAACAGTGTGTTTCCCTGTTGTACAACAGGCTGAAGGACAGGAGGTATTTCATGTATATAACAGTGTGTTTTAACACTGCAGTATAATATACAGTATATAGTGTATTTAATGTATATAACAGTGTGTATCCCTGTTGTACAACAGGCTCAAGGCCAGGAGGTATTTAATGTAAAACAGGCTGCTAACCCTAACCCTATCCCTGTTGTACAACAGGCTGAAGGCCAGGAGGTATTTAATGTAAAACAGGCTGCTAACCCTAACCCTATCCCTGTTGTACAACAGGCTGAAGGCCAGGAGGTATTTAATGTATATATGTAAAACAGGCTGCTAACCCTAACCCTATCCCTGAAGGCCAGGAGGTATTTAATGTATATATGTAAAACAGGCTGCTAACCCTAACCCTATCCCTGAAGGCCAGGAGGTATTTAATGTATATATGTAAAACAGGCTGCTAACCCTAACCCTATCCCTGTTGTACAACAGGCTGAAGGCCAGGAGGTATTTAATGTATATATGTAAAACAGGCTGCTAACCCTAACCCTATCCCTGTTGTACAACAGGCTGAAGGCCAGGAGGTATTTAATGTATATATGTAAAACAGGATGCTAACCCTAACCCTATCCCTGTTGTACAACAGGCTGAAGGCCAGGAAGTGGCGACGGTCGTCAGTGATCAGGAGATCAGAGTGGTAGCTGAGCTGCTCCAGATCTCTCCTGAGGGACTCAAAAAGGCCATCACACACAAAATCACGGTCAGAACTACACTACCACATTACCTAAGGGTCAGAACTACACTACTACATTACCTTGGGGTCAGAACTGCACTACTACATTACCTTAGGGTCAGAACTACACTACTACATTACAGAACTCTACTACATTATCACTATATCACAAAGTCATGCTCAGAACTACACGACTACATTACCTCTACTACATCACACACACAGTCATGGTCAGAACTACACTACTACATTACCTTAGGGTCAGAACTACACTACTACTACTACATTACCTCTACTATATCACACACAAAGTCACGGTCAGAACTACACTACTACATTACCTTGGGGTCAGAACTACACTACTACATTACCTTAGGGTCAGAACTACACTACTACATTACCTTAGGGTCAGAACTACACTACTACATTACCTTAGGGTCAGAACTACACTACTACATTACCTCTACTATATCACACACAAAATCACGGTCAGAACTACACTACTACATTACCTTAGGGTCAGAACTACACTACTACTACTACATTACCTTAGGGTCAGAACTACACTACTACATTACCTTAGGGTCAGAACTACACTACTACATTACCTTAGGGTCAGAACTGCACTACTACATTACCTCTACTATATCACACACAAAGTCACGTTCAGAACTGCACTACACATTACCTTAGGGTCAGAACTGCACTACTACATTACCTCTACTATATCACACACAAAGTCATGCTCAGAACTACACGACTACATTACCTCTACTACATCACACACAAAGTCACATTCAGAACTACACTACTACATTACCTTAGGGTCAGAACTACACTACTACATTACCTCTACTATATCACACACAAATTCACGTTCAGAACTACACTACTACATTACCTTAGGGTCAGAACTACACTACTACTACTACATTACTTTAGGGTCAGAACTACACTACTACATTACCTCTACTATATCACACACAAAGTCACGGTCAGAACTACACTACCACATTACCTAAGGGTCAGAACTACACTACTACATTACCTCTACTATATCACACACAAAGTCACGGTCAGAACTGCACTACTACATTACCTTAGGGTCAGAACTACACTACTACATTACCTCTACTATATCACACACAAAGTCATGCTCAGAACTACACGACTATATTACCTTAGGGTCAGAACTACACTACAACATTACCTCTACTATATCACACACAAAGACACGGTCAGAACTACACTACCACATTACCTTAGGGTCAGAACTACACTACCATATTACCTTAGGGTCAGAACTACACTACTACTACTACATTACCTCTACTATATCACACACAAAGTCACGGTCAGAACTACACTACCACATTACCTTAGGGTCAGAACTACACTACTACATTACCTTAGGGTCAGAACTACACTACTACTACTACATTACCTCTACTATATCACACACAAAGTCACGGTCAGAACTACACTACCACATTACCTTAGGGTCAGAACTACACTACTACTACATTACCTCTACTATATCACACACAAAGTCACGGTCAGAACTACACTACCACATTACCTTAGGGTCAGAACTACACTACTACATTACCTCTACTATATCACACACAAAGTCACGGTCAGAACTACACTACTACATTACCTCTACTATATCACACACAAAGTCACGGTCAGAACTGCACTACTACATTACCTCTACTATATCACACACAAAGTCACGGTCAGAACTACACTACTACATTACCTTAGGGTCAGAACTACACTACTACATTACCTTAGGGTCAGAACTGCACTACTACATTACCTTAGGGTCAGAACTACACTACTACATTACCTTGGGGTCAGAACTACACTACTACATTACCTTAGGGTCAGAACTACACTACTACATTACCTTAGGGTCAGAACTACACTACTACATTACCTCTACTAGTTACTACATCTACTACATCACAGTTACTACATATACTGCATTACCTCTACTACATCACGGTCACGCACTGACTGACTGACTGACTGACTGACTGACTGACTGACTGACTGACTGACTGTGCTTACTTAGTTAGTTAGTTAGTTACTTAGTTAGTTAGTTACTTAGTTAGTTAGTTAGTTACTTAGTTAGTTATTTAGTTCGTTACTTAGTTAGTTAGTTAGTTACTTAGTTAGTTAGTTAGTTACTTACTTACTTACTTTTGACTCTACAGGATACAGTCCGGGAGAAGATCTACACTCCCCTGACAGTGGAGAGTGCTGTGGATGCCAGGTGTGTCTGTCTGTCTGTCTGTCTGTCTGTCTGTCTGTCTGTCTGTCTGTCTGTCTGTCTGTCTGTCTGTCTGTCTGTCTGTCTGTCTGTCTGTCTGTCTGTCTGTCTGTCTGTCTGTCTGTCTGTCTGTCTGTCTGTCTGTCTGTCTGTCTGTCTGTCTGTCTGTCTGTCTGTCTGTCTGTCTGTCTGTCTGTCTGTCTGTCTGTCTGTCTGTCTGTCTGTCTGTCTGTCAGGGTGGTGGCTACAGTATCAGTGACACCCTGACGTTGGACGGGTACACGACAAGGTGTGACACGGTGTCGAGCTGAACTCCCATAACGCTCAGTCATACGTGACTTATTAATGAACCGTGGGTTACTTAACACTGAGAGACAGGAGAACTCACTGTGTTGTGTGTGTGTGTGTTTGTGTGTGTGTGTTGTTCTAACCTCCAGCATCTTCAATTAGACCTGTACTACAGCGTGTCTGTTTCCATAGAGACGCTGTTGCTAAGATCCTGTACTCGCTGCTGTTTCATTGGCTGACCGAGAAGATAAATGGGCGGGTCTATCCTCGCAACGAGGCTCTGTCCATCTCTATACTGGACATATACGGCTTCGAGGTTGCTGCTCACACACACACACACAGTCTGTTTCCAGTTTCCATCAGTTTTATCACCATCATCATATTCCATCATCACCTTTAGCCAACTTTATCAAGCTTTACTTTTCCTCTCTCTCTCTCTGACTCTCTCTCTCTCTCTCTCTCTCTCTGTATCCTCTCTCTGACTCTCTCTCTCTCTCCCTCTCTCTCTCTCTCTCTCTCTCTCTCTCTGTCTCTCTCTCTCTCTGTATCCCCTCTTTCTGTCTCTCTCTCTCTGTGTATCTCTCTCTCTCTCTCTCTGTATCTCTCTCTCTGTCTCTCTCTCTCTCTCTCTCTCTCTCTCTCTCTCTCTCTCTCTCTCTCTCTCTCTCTCTCTCTGTGTATCTCTCTGTCTCTCTCTCTCTCTCTCTCTCTCTCTCTCTCTCTCTCTCTCTCTCTCTCTCTCTCTCTGTGTATCTCCTCTCTCTCTCTCTCTCTCTCTCTCTCTCTCTCTCTCTCTCTCTCTCTCTCTCTCTCTCTCTCTCTCTCTCTCTCTCTCTCTCTCTCTCTCTCTCTCTCTCTCTCTCTCTCTCTCTCTCTCTCTCTCTCTCTCTGTGTCCCCCCCCTCTCTCTCTCTCTCTCCATAGGATCTGTTACTCAACAGTTTTGAGCAGCTGTGTATCAACTATGCCAACGAGAGGCTGCAGTTCTACTTCAACAAGATCATCTTCAGGGAGGAACAGGTCAGTCAGTCAGTGCAACTGGCAACACACTGAGCCACACACTGAGCTACAGACTCCATACAAACACATGGGACTGTACACAAAATGGCGCCTGTGTTCTGAGCCAGTGTGGCTGTTGTTTCCTTTGTTTGAGTAAGTATGGAGGTTGTTTTCTGACTGCAACTGGCAACACACTGAGCCACAGCCTCCATTAAAAACACATGAGCCTGGACACAAAATGGCACCTGTGTTCTGACCCTGTTAAGTGGCCAAACTTCCTGCCACCCAGGACCTATATACCAGGCGGTGTCAGAGGAAAGCCCATGAAATCGTTAAAGAGTCCAGTCACCCAAGTCACAGGCTGTTTTCTGCTACCGCATGGCAAGCGGTACCGGAGGACCAAGCGGTACCGGAGGACCAAGCGGTACCGGAGGACCAAGCGGTACCGGAGGACCCGGAGGACCAAGCGGTACCGGAGGACCCGGAGGACCAAGCGGTACCGGAGGACCAAGCGGCACCGGAGGACCAAGCGGTACCGGACCCGGAGGACCAAGTGGTACCGGAGGACCAAGTGGAGGAGGACCAAGCGGTACCGGAGGACCCGGAGGACCAAGTGGTACCGGAGGACCAAGTGGTACCGGAGGACCAAGCGGTACCGGAGGACCAAGCGGTACCGGAGGACCAAGTGGTACCGGAGGACCAAGTCAAGAACCAGAAGGCTCCTCAACAGCTTCTACTGCTGAGGCTGTTTTCTCTGCTACCACACGGCAAGCGGTACCGGAGGACCAAGCGGTACCGGAGGACCAAGCGGTACCGGAGGACCAAGTCAAGAACCAGAAGGCTCCTCAACAGCTTCTACTGCTGAGGCTGTTTTCTCTGCTACCACACGGCAAGCGGTACCGGAGGACCAAGTCAAGAACCAGAAGGCTCCTCAACAGCTTCTACTGCTGCTTTTTGTCTGCTTTTTCAGCTTCTGTCTGCTTCTGTCTGCTTTTTCCTGCAGGAGGAGTACATCCGGGAGCAGATCAGCTGGCAAGAGCTTCCTTCAGCGACAACCAGGCCGTCATCAACCTCATCGCCGCTAAGCCTCATGGGATACTGAGGATCCTGGATGACCAGTGCGGCTTCCCCCAGGTAGCCACGTCACTTCCTGTGTGTCACCTATAGGTTGAACATAAACAAAGGTAAAGAAAATAGAATTCTAATATCCCGGAAGTCTTTGCTTAAATGAAGGATTAATTGTAAATAACGTGGACCAACTTCGCGAGTTAGAAACAGCCCTAGTCCCATAACTCTGTGACTCCGGAGTATAACTTCCTGTTCCTGTTGTCCTGTTGACAAGGCGACAGACCACACCTTCCTCCAGAAGTGCAACTATCACCACGGAACAGCGATCTGTATGCCCGGCCAAAGATGCCCTCCCAGAGTTCACACTGAAACACTACGCTGGGAAAGTCACATACCAAGTAAACACACACACGCACGCACGCAAGCACGCGCACGCACACACACACACACACACACACACACACACACACACACACACACACACACACACACACACACACACACACACACACACACACACACACACACACACACACACACAGACACACACACACACACACACACACACACACACACACACACACACACACACACACACACACACACACACACACACACACACACACACACACACACACACACACACACACACACACACACACACACACACACACACACACACACACACACACACACACACACACACACACACCTGAAGTAATAAAACAATCCATTCTACCCTCCCCTGTTGATGTTATAACATTATCTACCCTCCCCTGTTGATGTTATAACATTATCTACCCTCCCCTGTTGATGTTATAACATTATCTACCCTCCCCTGTTGATGTTATAACATTATCTACCATCCCCTGTTGATGTCCTCCTAACATTATCTACCCTCCCCTGTTGATGTTATAACATTATCTACCCTCCCCTGTTGATGTCCCCCTAACATTATCTACCCTCCCCTGTTGATGTTATAACATTATCCTCCCCTGTTGATGTCCTCTCCTACCCTCCCCTGTTGATGTCCTCCTAACATTATCTTATCCCTCCCCTGTTGATGTCCTCCCTCCCAACATTATCTACCCTCCCCCATTATCTACCCTCCCCTGTTGATGTCTACTCCCCCTGTTGATGTCCTCCTACATTATCTACCCTCCCCTGTTGATGTTATAACATTATCTACCCTCCCCTGTTGATGTTATAACATTATCTACCCTCCCCTGTTGATGTCCTCCTAACATTATCTACCCTCCCCCTGTTGATGTCCTCCTAACATGATATCCCCTGTTGATGTCCTCCTAACATGATCCCCCCCTGTTGATGTTATAACATTATCTACCCTCCCCTATGTCCTCCTAACATTATCTACCCTCCCCCTGTTGATGTTATAACATTATCTACCCTCCCCCTATGTTATAACATTATCTACCCTCCCCCTGTTGATGTCCTCCTAACATTATCTACCCTCCCCTGTTGATGTTATAACATTATCTACCCTCCCCCTGTTGATGTTATAACATTATCTACCCTCCCCTGTTGATGTCCTCCTAACATTATCTACCCTCCCCTGTTGATGTTATAACATTATCTACCCTCCCCCTGTTGATGTCCTCCTAACATTATCTACCCTCCCCTGTTGATGTCCTCCTAACATGATCTACCCTCCCCCTGTTGATGTTCTCCTAACATTATCTACCCTCCCCTGTTGATGTTATAACATTATCTACCCTCCCCTGTTGATGTTATAACATGATCTACCCTCCCCTGTTGATGTTATAACATTATCTACCCTCCCCTGTTGATGTTATAACATTATCTACCCTCCCCTGTTGATGTTATAACATTATCTACCCTCCCCTGTTGATGTCCTCCTAACATGATCTACCCTCCCCTGTTGATGTTATAACATTATCTACCCCTGTTGATGTTATAACATTATCTCCCTCCCCTGTTGATGTTATAACATTATCTACCCTCCCCTGTTGATGTCCTCCTAACATTATCTACCCTCCCTCTGTTGATGTTATAACATTAGCCCTCCCCTGTTGATGTTATAACATTATCTACCCTCCCCTGTTGATGTTATAACATTATCTACCCTCCCCTGTTGATGTTATAACATTATCTACCCTCCCTGTTGATGTTATAACATTATCTACCATCCCCCTGTTGATGTCCTCCTAACATTATCTACCCTCCCCTGTTGATGTTATAACATTATCTACCCTCCCCTGTTGATGTTATAACATTATCTACCCTCCCCCTGTTGATGTCCTCCTAACATTATCTACCCTCCCCCTGTTGATGTCCTCCTAACATGATCTACCCTCCCCTGTTGATGTCCTATAACATTATCTATGTTATAACCTACCCTCCCCTGTTGATGTCCTATAACATTATCTACCCTCCCCTGTTGATGTCCTCCTAACATTATCTACCCTCCCCCTGTTGATGTTATAACATTATCTACCCTCCCCTGTTGATGTTATAACATTATCTACCCTCCCCTGTTGATGTCCTCCTAACATTATCTACCCTCCCCCTGTTGATGTTATAACATTATCTACCCTCCCCTGTTGATGTCCTCCTAACATTATCTACCCTCCCCTGTTGATGTCCTCCTAACATGATCTACCCTCCCCTGTTGATGTTCTCCTAACATTATCTACCCTCCCCTGTTGATGTTATAACATTATCTACCCTCCCCCTGTTGATGTTATAACATTATCTACCCTCCCCTGTTGATGTCCTCCTAACATTATCTACCCTCCCCCTGTTGATGTTATAACATTATCTACCCTCCCCTGTTGATGTTATAACATTATCTACCCTCCCCCTGTTGATGTCCTCCTAACATTATCTACCCTCCCCTGTTGATGTTATAACATTATCTACCCTCCCCTGTTGATGTCCTATAACATTATCTACCCTCCCCTGTTGATGTCCTCCTAACATTATCCCCTATGTTCTCCTAACATTATCTACCCTCCCCTGTTGATGTTATAACATTATCTACCCTCCCCCTGTTGATGTTATAACATGATCTACCCTCCCCTGTTGATGTTATAACATTATCTACCCTCCCCTGTTGATGTTATAACATTATCTACCATCCCCCTGTTGATGTCCTCCTAACATTATCTACCCTCCCCTGTTGATGTTATAACATTATCTACCCTCCCCTGTTGATGTTATAACATGATCTACCCTCCCCTGTTGATGTCCTCCTAACATTATCTACCCTCCCCTGTTGATGTTATAACATTATCTACCCTCCCCTGTTGATGTCCTCCTAACATTATCTACCCTCCCCTGTTGATGTCCTCCTAACATGATCTACCCTCCCCTGTTGATGTTCTCCTAACATTATCTACCCTCCCCTGTTGATGTTATAACATTATCTACCCTCCCCTGTTGATGTTATAACATTATCTACCCTCCCCTGTTGATGTCCTCCTAACATTATCTACCCTCCCCTGTTGATGTTATAACATTATCTACCATCCCCCTGTTGATGTTATAACATTATCTACCATGTTATAACCCCCTCCCCTGTTGATGTCCTCCTAACATTATCTACCCTCCCCTGTTGATGTTATAACATTATCTACCCTCCCCCTGTTGATGTCCTCCTAACATTATCTACCCTCCCCTGTTGATGTCCTCCTAACATTATCTACCCTCCCCTGTTGATGTCTACCCTCCCCTGTTGATGTTATAACATGATCTACCCTCCCCCTGTTGATGTCCTCCTAACATTATCTACCCTCCCCTGTTGATGTTATAACATTATCTACCCTCCCCTGTTGATGTCCTCCTAACATTATCTACCCTCCCCCTGTTGATGTCCTCCTAACATGATCTACATGTTCTCCTAACATTATCTACCCTCCCCCTGTTGATGTTATAACATTATCTACCCTCCCCTGTTGATGTCCTCCTAACATTATCTACCCTCCCCTGTTGATGTTATAACATTATCTACCATCCCCTGTTGATGTTATAACATTATCTACCCTCCCCTGTTGATGTTATAACATTATCTACCCTCCCCTGTTGATGTCCTCCTAACATTATCTACCCTCCCCTGTTGATGTTATAACATTATCTACCCTCCCCTGTTGATGTCCTCCTAACATTATCTACCCTCCCCTGTTGATGTCCTCCTAACATGATCTACCCTCCCCTGTTGATGTTCTCCTAACATTATCTACCCTCCCCTGTTGATGTTATAACATTATCTACCCTCCCCTGTTGATGTTATAACATGATCTACCCTCCCCCTGTTGATGTTATAACATTATCTACCCTCCCCTGTTGATGTTATAACATTATCTACCCTCCCCTGTTGATGTTATAACATTATCTACCATCCCCTGTTGATGTCCTCCTAACATTATCTACCCTCCCCCTGTTGATGTTATAACATTATCTACCCTCCCCCTGTTGATGTTATAACATGATCTACCCTCCCCTGTTGATGTCCTCCTAACATTATCTACCCTCCCCTGTTGATGTTATAACATTATCTACCCTCCCCTGTTGATGTCCTCCTAACATTATCTACCCTCCCCTGTTGATGTCCTCCTAACATGATCTACCCTCCCCTGTTGATGTTCTCCTAACATTATCTACCATCCCCTGTTGATGTTATAACATTATCTACCATCCCCCTGTTGATGTTATAACATTATCTACCATCCCCTGTTGATGTCCTCCTAACATTATCTACCCTCCCCTGTTGATGTTATAACATTATCTACCATCCCCCTGTTGATGTTATAACATTATCTACCATCCCCTGTTGATGTTATAACATTATCTACCATCCCCTGTTGATGTCCTCCTAACATTATCTACCCTCCCCTGTTGATGTTATAACATTATCTACCCTCCCCTGTTGATGTTATAACATTATCTACCCTCCCCTGTTGATGTCATTATCTACCTCCCCTGTTGATGTTATAACATTATCATCCCCTGATAACATTATCTACCCATTATCCCATCCCCTGTTGATGTCCTCCTAACATTATCTACCCTCCCCTGTTGATGTTATAACATTATCTACCCTCCCCTGTTGATGTTATAACATTATCTACCCTCCCCTGTTGATGTCCTCCTAACATTATCTACCCTCCCCTGTTGATGTCCTCCTAACATGATCTACCCTCCCCTGTTGATGTCCTCCTAACATGATCTACCCTCCCCTGTTGATGTTATAACATTATCTACCTCCCCTCCCCTGTTGATGTCCTCCTAACATTATCTACCCTCCCCCCTGTTGATGTTATAACATTATCTACCCTCCCCTGTTGATGTTATAACATTATCTACCCTCCCCTGTTGATGTCCTCCTAACATTATCTACCCTCCCCTGTTGATGTTATAACATTATCTACCCTCCCCTGTTGATGTCCTCCTAACATTATCTACCCTCCCCTGTTGATGTCCTCCTAACATGATCTACCCTCCCCTGTTGATGTTCTCCTAACATTATCTACCCTCCCCTGTTGATGTTATAACATTATCTACCCTCCCCTGTTGATGTTATAACATTATCTACCCTCCCCCTGTTGATGTCCTCCTAACATTATCTACCCTCCCCCTGTTGATGTTATAACATTATCTACCATCCCCCTCCCTGTTGATGTCCTCCTAACATTATCTACCCTCCCCTGTTGATGTTATAACATTATCTACCTCCCCCTGTTGATGTCCTCCTAACATTATCTACCCTCCCCCTGTTGATGTCCTCCTAACATGATCTACCCTCCCCTGTTGATGTTCTCCTAACATTATCTACCCTCCCCTGTTGATGTTATAACATTATCTACCCTCCCCTGTTGATGTTATAACATGATCTACCTCCCCCTGTTGATGTTATAACATTATCTACCCTCCCCCTGTTGATGTTATAACATTATCTACCATCCCCTGTTGATGTCCTCCTAACATTATCTACCCTCCCCTGTTGATGTTATAACATTATCTACCCTCCCCCTGTTGATGTTATAACATGATCTACCCTCCCCCTGTTGATGTCCTCCTAACATTATCTACCCTCCCCCTGTTGATGTTATAACATTATCTACCCTCCCCCTGTTGATGTCCTCCTAACATTATCTACCCTCCCCTGTTGATGTCCTCCTAACATGATCTACCCTCCCCTGTTGATGTTCTCCTAACATTATCTACCCTCCCCTGTTGATGTTATAACATTATCTACCCTCCCCCTGTTGATGTTATAACATTATCTACCCTCCCCTGTTGATGTCCTCCTAACATTATCTACCCTCCCCTGTTGATGTTATAACATTATCTACCATCCCCTGTTGATGTTATAACATTATCTACCATCCCCCTGTTGATGTTATAACATTATCTACCCTCCCCTGTTGATGTCCTCCTAACATTATCTACCCTCCCCTGTTGATGTTATAACATTATCTACCCTCCCCTGTTGATGTCCTCCTAACATTATCTACCCTCCCCCTGTTGATGTCCTCCTAACATTATCTACCCTCCCCTGTTGATGTTATAACATTATCTACCCTCCCCTGTTGATGTTATAACATGATCTACCCTCCCCTGTTGATGTCCTCCTAACATTATCTACCCTCCCCTGTTGATGTTATAACATTATCTACCCTCCCCTGTTGATGTCCTCCTAACATTATCTACCCTCCCCTGTTGATGTCCTCCTAACATGATCTACCCTCCCCTGTTGATGTTCTCCTAACATTATCTACCCTCCCCTGTTGATGTTATAACATTATCTACCCTCCCCTGTTGATGTTATAACATTATCTACCCTCCCCTGTTGATGTCCTCCTAACATTATCTACCCTCCCCTGTTGATGTTATAACATTATCTACCATCCCCCTGTTGATGTTATAACATTATCTACCCTCCCCTGTTGATGTTATAACATTATCTACCCTCCCCCTGTTGATGTCCTCCTAACATTATCTACCCTCCCCTGTTGATGTTATAACATTATCTACCCTCCCCTGTTGATGTCCTCCTAACATTATCTACCCTCCCCTGTTGATGTCCTCCTAACATGATCTACCCTCCCCCTGTTGATGTTCTCCTAACATTATCTACCCTCCCCTGTTGATGTTATAACATTATCTACCCTCCCCTGTTGATGTTATAACATGATCTACCCTCCCCCTGTTGATGTTATAACATTATCTACCCTCCCCTGTTGATGTTATAACATTATCTACCCTCCCCTGTTGATGTTATAACATTATCTACCATCCCCCTGTTGATGTCCTCCTAACATTATCTACCCTCCCCTGTTGATGTTATAACATTATCTACCCTCCCCTGTTGATGTTATAACATGATCTACCCTCCCCCTGTTGATGTCCTCCTAACATTATCTACCCTCCCCCTGTTGATGTTATAACATTATCTACCCTCCCCTGTTGATGTCCTCCTAACATGATCTACCCTCCCCTGTTGATGTCCTCCTAACATGATCTACCCTCCCCCTGTTGATGTTCTCCTAACATTATCTACCATCCCCCTGTTGATGTTATAACATTATCTACCATCCCCTGTTGATGTTATAACATTATCTACCATCCCCTGTTGATGTCCTCCTAACATTATCTACCCTCCCCCCTGTTGATGTTATAACATTATCTACCATCCCCTGTTGATGTTATAACATTATCTACCATCCCCCTGTTGATGTCCTCCTAACATTATCTACCCTCCCCTGTTGATGTTCTCCTAACATTATCTACCATCCCCTGTTGATGTCCTCCTCCCATGTTATAACTTATCTACCATCCCCTGTTGATGTTATAACATGATCTACCCCCCTCCCCTGTTGATGTCCTCCTAACATGATCTACCCTCCCCTGTTGATGTCCTCCTAACATTATCTACCCTCCCCTGTTGATGTTATAACATTATCTACCCTCCCCTGTTGATGTTATAACATGATCTACCCTCCCCTGTTGATGTCCTCCTCCCCTGTTGATGTTACATTATCTACCATCCCCTGTTGATGTCCTCCTAACATTATCTACCCTCCCCTGTTGATGTTATAACATTATCTACCCTCCCCTGTTGATGTTATAACATGATCTACCCTCCTCCTGTTGATGTTATAACATTATCTACCCTCCCCTGTTGATGTTATAACATGATCTACCATCCCCTGTTGATGTTATAACATTATCTACCATCCCCCTGTTGATGTCCTCCTAACATTATCTACCCTCCCCTGTTGATGTTATAACATTATCTACCATCCCCCTGTTGATGTCCTCCTAACATTATCTACCCTCCCCTGTTGATGTTATAACATTATCTACCCTCCCCCTGTTGATGTTATAACATCTACCCTCCCCCTGTGATGTCCTCCTAACATTATCTACCCTCCCCTGTTGATGTTCTCCTAACATTATCTACCATCCCCTGTTGATGTCCTCCTAACATTATCTACCCTCCCCTGTTGATGTTATAACATTATCTACCCTCCCCCTGTTGATGTCCTCCTAACATTATCTACCCTCCCCTGTTGATGTTATAACATTATCTACCCTCCCCTGTTGATGTTATAACATTATCTACCCTCCCCCTGTTGATGTTATAACATTATCTACCCTCCCCTGTTGATGTCCTCCTAACATTATCTACCCTCCCCCTGTTGATGTCCTCCTAACATTATCTCTCCTCCCCTGTTGATGTTCTCCTAACATTACCTACCCTCCCCCTGTTGATGTTCTCCTAACATTACCTACCCTCCCCCTGTTGATGTCCTCCTAACATTACCTACCCTCCCCTGTTGATGTCCTCCTAACATGATCTATCCTCCCCTGTTGATGTCCTCCTAACATTATCTACCCTCCCCCTGTTGATGTCCTCCTAACATGATCTACCCTCCCCTGTTGATGTCCTCCTAACATTATCTACCCTCCCCTGTTGATGTCCTCCTAACATGATCTACCCTCCCCTGTTGATGTCCTCCTAACATTATCTCCCCTCCCCTGTTGATGTTATAACATTATCTACCCCCCCCTGTTGATGTCCTCCTAACATGTCTACCCTCCCCCTATGTCCTCCTAACATGATCTACCCTCCCCTGTTGATGTCTCCTAACATGATCTACCCTCCCCCTGTTGATGTCCTCCTAACATGATCTACCCTCCCCTGTTGATGTTATAACATTATCTACCATCCCCTGTTGATGTCCTCCTAACATGATCTACCCTCCCCTGTTGATGTTCTCCTAACATTATCTACCCTCCCCTGTTGATGTTCTCCTAACATGATCTACCCTCCCCTGTTGATGTTATAACATTATCTACCATCCCCTAACATGTTATAACATTATCTACCATCCCCCTGTTGATGTTATAACATTATCTACCATCCCCTGTTGATGTTATAACATGTCTACCCTCCCCTGTTGATGTTATAACATTATCTACCCTCCCCCCTGTTGATGTCCTCCTAACATGATCTACCCTCCCCCCTACCCTCCCCTGTTGATGTTATAACCTACCCTCCCCTGTTGAACATTATCTACCCTCCCCTGTTGATGTTATAACATTATCTACCTCCCCTGTTGATGTTATAACATTATCTACCATCCCCTGTTGATGTTATAACATTATCTACCATCCCCCTGTTGATGTCCTCCTAACATTATCTACCCTCCCCTGTTGATGTTATAACATTATCTACCCTCCCCTGTTGATGTCCTCCTAACATTATCTACCCTCCCTGTTGATGTTATAACATTATCTACCCTCCCCTGTTGATGTTATAACATGATCTACCCTCCCCTGTTGATGTTATAACATTATCTACCCTCCCCTGTTGATGTCCCCCTAACATTATCTACCCTCCCCTGTTGATGTTCTCCTAACATTATCTACCATCCCCCTGTTGATGTCCTCCTAACATTATCTACCCTCCCCTGTTGATGTTATAACATTATCTACCCTCCCCTGTTGATGTCCTCCTAACATTATCTACCCTCCCCTGTTGATGTTATAACATTATCTACCCTCCCCTGTTGATGTTATAACATTATCTACCCTCCCCTGTTGATGTTATAACATTATCTACCCTCCCCCTGTTGATGTCCTCCTAACATTATCTACCCTCCCCTGTTGATGTCCTCCTAACATTATCTCTCCTCCCCTGTTGATGTTCTCCTAACATTACCTACCCTCCCCTGTTGATGTTCTCCTAACATTACCTACCCTCCCCTGTTGATGTCCTCCTAACATTACCTACCCTCCCCTGTTGATGTCCTCCTAACATGATCTATCCTCCCCTGTTGATGTCCTCCTAACATTATCTACCCTCCCCTGTTGATGTCCTCCTAACATGATCTACCCTCCCCTGTTGATGTCCTCCTAACATTATCTACCCTCCCCTGTTGATGTCCTCCTAACATGATCTACCCTCCCCCTGTTGATGTCCTCCTAACATTATCTCCCCTCCCCTGTTGATGTTATAACATTATCTACCCTCCCCTGTTGATGTCCTCCTAACATGATCTACCCTCCCCTGTTGATGTCCTCCTAACATGATCTACCCTCCCCTGTTGATGTATAACATGATCTACCCTCCCCTGTTGATGTCCTCCTAACATGATCTACCCTCCCCTGTTGATGTTATAACATTATCTACCATCCCCTGTTGATGTCCTCCTAACATGATCTACCCTCCCCTGTTGATGTTCTCCTAACATTACCTACCCTCCCCTGTTGATGTTCTCCTAACATGATCTACCCTCCCCTGTTGATGTTATAACATTATCTACCATCCCCCTGTTGATGTTATAACATTATCTACCATCCCCTGTTGATGTTATAACATTATCTACCATCCCCTGTTGATGTTATAACATGATCTACCCTCCCCTGTTGATGTTATAACATTATCTACCCTCCCCTGTTGATGTCCTCCTAACATGATCTACCCTCCCCTGTTGATGTCCTCCTAACATTATCTACCCTCCCCTGTTGATGTTATAACATTATCTACCCTCCCCTGTTGATGTATCTACCCCTCCCCTGTTGATGTTATAACATTATCTACCCTCCCCTGTTGATGTTATAACATTATCTACCATCCCCCTGTTGATGTTATAACATTATCTACCATCCCCTGTTGATGTCCTCCTAACATTATCTACCCTCCCCCTGTTGATGTTATAACATGATCTACCCTCCCCTGTTGATGTCCTCCTAACATTATCTACCCTCCCCCTGTTGATGTTATAACATTATCTACCCTCCCCTGTTGATGTTATAACATTATCTACCCTCCCCTGTTGATGTTATAACATTATCTACCCTCCCCTGTTGATGTTATAACATGATCTACCCTCCCCTGTTGATGTTATAACATTATCTACCATCCCCCTGTTGATGTCCTCCTAACATTATCTACCCTCCCCTGTTGATGTTATAACATTATCTACCATCCCCTGTTGATGTCCCCTAACATTATCTACCCTCCCCTGTTGATGTTCTCCTAACATTATCTACCATCCCCTGTTGATGTCCTCCTAACATTATCTACCCTCCCCTGTTGATGTTATAACCTACCCTCCCCTGTTGATGTCCTCCTAACATTATCTACCCTCCCCTGTTGATGTTATAACATTATCTACCCTCCCCTGTTGATGTTATAACATTATCTACCCTCCCCCTGTTGATGTTATAACATTACCCTCCCCCTATGTCCTCCTAACATTATCTACCTCCCCTGTTGATGTCCTCCTAACATTATCTCTCCTCCCCTGTTGATGTTCTCCTAACATTACCTACCCTCCCCTGTTGATGTTCTCCTAACATTACCTACCCTCCCCTGTTGATGTCCTCCTAACATTACCTACCCTCCCCTGTTGATGTCCTCCTAACATGATCTATCCTCCCCTGTTGATGTCCTCCTAACATTATCTACCCTCCCCTGTTGATGTCCTCCTAACATGATCTACCCTCCCCTGTTGATGTCCTCCTAACATTATCTACCCTCCCCTGTTGATGTCCTCCTAACATGATCTACCCTCCCCTGTTGATGTCCTCCTAACATTATCTCCCCTCCCCTGTTGATGTTATAACATTATCTACCCTCCCCTGTTGATGTCCTCCTAACATGATCTACCCTCCCCCTGTTGATGTCCTCCTAACATCTACCCTCCCCTGTTGATGTACTCCTAACATGATCTACCCTCCCCTGTTGATGTCCTCCTAACATTATCTACCCTCCCCTGTTGATGTTATAACATTATCTACCATCCCCTGTTGATGTCCTCCTAACATGATCTACCCTCCCCTGTTGATGTTCTCTAACATTACCTACCCTCCCCTGTTGATGTTCTCCTAACATGATCTACCCTCCCCTGTTGATGTTATAACATTATCTACCATCCCCCTGTTGATGTTATAACATTATCTACCATCCCCTGTTGATGTTATAACATTATCTACCATCCCCCTGTTGATGTTATAACATGATGTACCCTCCCCCTGTTGATGTTATAACATTATCTACCCTCCCCTGTTGATGTCCTCCTAACATGATCTACCCTCCCCTGTTGATGTCCTCCTAACATTATCTACCCTCCCCTGTTGATGTTATAACATTATCTACCCTCCCCCTGTTGATGTTATAACATGATCTACTCCTCCCCTGTTGATGTTATAACATTATCTACCCTCCCCTGTTGATGTTATAACATTATCTACCATCCCCCCTGTTGATGTTATAACATTATCTACCATCCCCCTGTTGATGTCCTCCTAACATTATCTACCCTCCCCTGTTGATGTTATAACATGATCTACCCTCCCCTGTTGATGTCCTCCTAACATTATCTACCCTCCCCTGTTGATGTTATAACATTATCTACCCTCCTGTTGATGTTATAACATGATCTACCATCCCCTGTTGATGTTATAACATTATCTACCCTCCCCTGTTGATGTTATAACATGATCTACCCTCCCCTGTTGATGTTATAACATTATCTACCATCCCCCTGTTGATGTCCTCCTAACATTATCTACCCTCCCCTGTTGATGTTATAACATTATCTACCATCCCCCTGTTGATGTCCTCCTAACATTATCTACCCTCCCCTGTTGATGTTATAACATTATCTACCCTCCCCTGTTGATGTTATAACATTATCTACCCTCCCCTGTTGATGTCCTCCTAACATTATCTACCCTCCCCTGTTGATGTTCTCCCATTATCTACCATCCCCCTGTTGATGTCCTCCTAACATTATCTACCCTCCCCTGTTGATGTTATAACATTATCTACCCTCCCCTGTTGATGTCCTCCTAACATTATCTACCCTCCCCTGTTGATGTTATAACATTATCTACCCTCCCCTGTTGATGTTATAACATTATCTACCCTCCCCCCTGTTGATGTTATAACATTATCTACCCTCCCCTGTTGATGTCCTCCTAACATTATCTACCCTCCCCTGTTGATGTCCTCCTAACATTATCTCCCTCCCCTGTTGATGTTCTCCTAACATTACCTACCCTCCCCTGTTGATGTTCTCCTAACATTACCTACCCTCCCCTGTTGATGTCCTCCTAACATTACCTACCCTCCCCCTGTTGATGTCCTCCTAACATGATCTATCCTCCCCTGTTGATGTCCTCCTAACATTATCTACCCTCCCCTGTTGATGTCCTCCTAACATGATCTACCCTCCCCTGTTGATGTCCTCCTAACATTATCTACCCTCCCCTGTTGATGTCCTCCTAACATGATCTACCCTCCCCTGTTGATGTCCTCCTAACATTATCTCCCCTCCCCTGTTGATGTTATAACATTATCTACCCTCCCCTGTTGATGTCCTCCTAACATGATCTACCCTCCCCTGTTGATGTCCTCCTAACATGATCTACCCTCCCCTGTTGATGTCCTCCTAACATGATCTACCCTCCCCTGTTGATGTTATAACATTATCTCCATCCCCCTAACATGATCTACATTATCTACCCTCCCCTGTTGATGTCCTCCTAACATTATCTACATCCCCTGTTGATGTTATAACATTATCTACCCTCCCCTGTTGATGTTATAACATTATCTACCCTCCCCTGTTGATGTCCTCCTAACATGATCTACCCTCCCCCTGTTGATGTCCTCCTAACATTATCTACCATCCCCTGTTGATGTCCTCCTAACATTATCTACCCTCCCCTGTTGATGTTCTCCTAACATTATCTACCATCCCCCTGTTGATGTCCTCCTAACATTATCTACCCTCCCCTGTTGATGTTATAACATTATCTACCCTCCCCTGTTGATGTCCTCCTAACATTATCTACCCTCCCCTGTTGATGTTATAACATTATCTACCCTCCCCTGTTGATGTTATAACATTATCTACCCTCCCCCTGTTGATGTTATAACATTATCTACCCTCCCCTGTTGATGTCCTCCTAACATTATCTACCCTCCCCCTGTTGATGTCCTCCTAACATTATCTCCCCTCCCCTGTTGATGTTCTCCTAACATTACCTACCCTCCCCCTGTTGATGTTCTCCTAACATTACCTACCCTCCCCTGTTGATGTCCTCCTAACATTACCTACCCTCCCCTGTTGATGTCCTCCTAACATGATCTATCCTCCCCCCTGTTGATGTCCTCCTAACATTATCTACCCTCCCCCTGTTGATGTCCTCCTAACATGATCTACCCTCCCCTGTTGATGTCCTCCTAACATTATCTACCCTCCCCTGTTGATGTCCTCCTAACATGATCTACCCTCCCCTGTTGATGTCCTCCTAACATTATCTCCCTCCCCTGTTGATGTTATAACATTATCTACCCTCCCCCCTGTTGATGTCCTCCTAACATGATCTACCCTCCCCTGTTGATGTACTCCTAACATGATCTACCCTCCCCCTGTGTTGATGTCCTCCTAACATGATCTACCCTCCCCTGTTGATGTTATAACATTATCTACCCTCCCCCTGTTGATGTCCTCCTAACATTATCTACATCCCCCTGTTGATGTTATAACATTATCTACCCTCCCCTGTTGATGTTATAACATGATCTACCCTCCCCTGTTGATGTCCTCCTAACATGATCTACCCTCCCCCTGTTGATGTCCTCCTAACATTATCTACCCTCCCTCTGTTGATGTTATAACATTATCTACCCTCCCCTGTTGATGTTATAACATTATCTACCTCCCCCTGTTGATGTAATAACATTATCTACCCTCCCCTGTTGATGTCCTCCTAACATTATCTACCCTCCCCTGTTGATGTTATAACATTATTTACCCTCCCCTTTTGATGTCCTCCTAACATTACCTACCCTCCCCTGTTGATGTCCTCCTAACATTATCTACCCTCCCCTGTTGATGTCCTCCTAACATGATCTACCCTCCCCTGTTGATGTTCTCCTAACATTATCTACCCTCCCCCTGTTGATGTTATAACATTATCTACCCTCCCCCTGTTGATGTCCTCCTAACATTATCTACCATCCCCTGTTGATGTTATAACATTATCTACCATCCCCCTGTTGATGTTATAATATTATCTACCCTCCCTCTGTTGATGTTATAACATTATCTACCATCCCCCTGTTGATGTTATAACATTATCTACCATCCCCTGTTGATGTTATAACATTATCTACCCTCCCCTGTTGATGTTATAACATTATCTATCCTCCCCTGTTGATGTTATAACATTATCTACCCTCCCCTTTTGATGTCCTCCTAAAATTATCTACCCTCCCCCTGTTGATGTTATAACATTATCTACCATCCCCTGTTGATGTTATAACATTATCTACCCTCCCCTGTTGATGTCCTCCTAACATTATCTCCCTCCCCTGTTGATGTTATAACATTATCTACCCTCCCCTGTTGATGTCCTCCTAACATTATCTACCCTCCCCTGTTGATGTCCTCATTATCTCCCTCCCCCTGTTGATGTTATAACATTATCTACCCTCCCCTGTTGATGTCCTCCTAACATTATCTCCCTCCCCTGTTGATGTCCCCCTAACATTATCTACCCTCCCCCTGTTGATGTTCTCCTAACATTATCTACCCTCCCCCTGTTGATGTTATAACATTATCTACCATCCCCCTGTTGATGTTATAACATTATCTACCCTCCCCTGTTGATGTCTTCCTAACATTACCTACCCTCCCCTGTTGATGTCCTCCTAACATTATCTACCATCCCCTGTTGATGTCCTCCTAACATTATCTACCATCCCCTGTTGATGTCCTCCTAACATTATCTACATCCCCTGTTGATGTTATAACATTATCTACCCTCCCCTGTTGATGTCCTCCTAACATTACCTACCCTCCCCCTGTTGATGTCTTCCTAACATTACCTACCCTCCCCTGTTGATGTCCTCCTAACATTATCTACCATCCCCTGTTGATGTCCTCCTAACATTATCTACCATCCCCTGTTGATGTCCTCCTAACATTATCTACATCCCCCTGTTGATGTTATAACATTATCTACCCTCCCCCTGTTGATGTCCTCCTAACATTACCTACCATCCCCCTGTTGATGTCCTCCTAACATTATCTACCATCCCCCTGTTGATGTCCTCCTAACATTATCTACCATCCCCTGTTGATGTTATAACATTATCTACCATCCCCCTGTTGATGTTATAACATTATCTACCCTCCCCTGTTGATGTTATAACATTATCTACCCTCCCCTGTTGATGTCCTCCTAACATTATCTCCCTCCCCTGTTGATGTTATAACATTATCTACCCTCCCCTGTTGATGTTCTCCTAACATTATCTACCCTCCCCCTGTTGATGTTATAACATTATCACCCCTCTCCCTGTTGATGTCCTCCTAACATTATCTACCCTCCCCCTGTTGATGTTCTCCTAACATTATCTACCATCCCCCTGTTGATGTCCTCCTAACATTATCTACCATCCCCCTGTTGATGTCCTCCTAACATTATCTACCATCCCCCTGTTGATGTTATAACATTATCTACCATCCCCCTGTTGATGTTATAACATTATCTACCCTCCCCTGTTGATGTTATAACATTATCTACCCTCCCCCTGTTGATGTCCTCCTAACATTATCTCCCCTCCCCTGTTGATGTTATAACATTATCTACCCTCCCCCTGTTGATGTTCTCCTAACATTATCTACCCTCCCCTGTTGATGTTATAACATTATCACCCCTCCCCTGTTGATGTCCTCCTAACATTATCTACCCTCCCCTGTTGATGTTCTCCTAACATTATCTACCATCCCCCTGTTGATGTCCTCCTAACATTATCTACCCTCCCCTGTTGATGTCCTCCTAACATTATCTACCCTCCCCCTGTTGATGTCCTCCTAACATTATCTACCATCCCCCTGTTGATGTCCTCCTAACATTATCTACCCTCCCCTGTTGATGTCCTCCTAACATTATCTACCCTCCCCTGTTGATGTCCTCCTAACATTATCTACCATCCCCTGTTGATGTCCTCCTAACATTATCTACCCTCCCCTGTTGATGTTATAACATTATCTACCCTCCCCTGTTGATGTCCTCCTAACATTATCTACCCTCCCCTGTTGATGTTATAACATTATCTACCCTCCCCCTGTTGATGTCCTCCTAACATTATCTACCCTCCCCTGTTGATGTCCTCCTAACATTATCACCCCTCCCCTGTTGATGTTCTCCTAACATTATCTACCCTCCCCTGTTGATGTTATAACATTATCCACCCTCCCCTGTTGATGTCCTCCTAACATTATCTACCCTCCCTCTGTTGATGTTATAACATGATCTCCCTCCCCCTGTTGATGTCCTCCTAACATTACCTACCCTCCCCTGTTGATGTCCTCCTAACATTATCTACCATCCCCCTGTTGATGTCCTCCTAACATTATCTACCATCCCCCTGTTGATGTCCTCCTAACATTATCTACATCCCCCTGTTGATGTTATAACATTATCTACCCTCCCCTGTTGATGTCCTCCTAACATTACCTACCCTCCCCTGTTGATGTCCTCCTAACATTATCTACCATCCCCCTGTTGATGTCCTCCTAACATTATCTACCATCCCCCTGTTGATGTTATAACATTATCTACCATCCTCCTGTTGATGTTATAACATTATCTACCATCCCCCCTGTTGATGTTATAACATTATCTACCCTCCCCTGTTGATGTTATAACATTATCTGCCCTCCCCTGTTGATGTCCTCCTAACATTATCTACCATCCCCCAGTTGATGTTCTCCTAACATTATCTACCATCCCCCAGTTGATGTTCTCCTAACATTATCTACCCTCCCCTGTTGATGTCCTCCTAACATTATCTACCCTCCCCTGTTGATGTCCTCCTAACATTATCTACCCTCCCCCTGTTGATGTCCTCCTAACATTATCTACCATCCCCTGTTGATGTCCTCCTAACATTATCTACCCTCCCCTGTTGATGTTATAACATTATCTACCCTCCCCTGTTGATGTCCTCCTAACATTATCTACCATCCCCTGTTGATGTCCTCCTAACATTATCTACCATCCCCTGTTGATGTTATAACATTATCTACCCTCCCCTGTTGATGTTCTCCTAACATTATCTACCATCCCCCTGTTGTTGTCCCCCTAACATTATCTCCCCTCCCCTGTTGATGTCCTCCTAACATGATCTCCCCTCCCCTGTTGATGTCCTCCTAACATTATCTACCCTCCCCATGTTGATGTTATAACATTATCTCCCCTCCCCCTGTTGATGTCCTCCTAACATTATCTCCCCTCCCCCTGTTCTAGGTGCATAAGTTCCTCCATAAGAACTTTGACCTGGTGCGTCAGGACGTTCTGGAGCTGTTCAGTAGCAGTAAGAACCGCATGGTGTCCAACCTGTTCCTCCAACACAGTGAGGGTCTGGCGTCTCAGCAGCGTTCTGCCGCCAGGAGGGGCTCCACCGCCCGCCGCCTCGCCAGCAACACCGTCAGCGCCAAGTTCCAGAGCAGTCTGCAGGACCTGGTGGAGAAGATGGAGAGGTCAGGGTTCTAGGGGGTTCTGCCGTTATATACTACATACCCATTCGGCACGGACAATTCAATGTCTATTCCACGTTGAAATGAAAACATTTATTCAACCAATTGGTGCCCTAGAATTTTTAAGACTATATCCTGTCCAGCATTTTATGGTTCTAATTCTAGGGTTCTGGGCTTCCGAGTTCTGGGGTTCTAGAGTTCTGAGTACAGCATTCTATGGTTCTAATTCTAGGGTTCTGGGCTTCCGAGTTCTGGGGTTCTAGAGTTCTGAGTACAGCATTCTATGGTTCTAATTCTAGGGTTCTGGGCTTCCGGGTTCTGGGGTTCTAGAGTTCTGAGTACAGCATTCTAGAGTTCTACGTTCCTCATGCTAAGGTTAAAGGTTTTACATTCTAAGTGTGTCTCTACAGATGTAACCCGTACTTTGTACGTTGCATCAAGCCAAACCAGCACAAGGAGCCGGGCCAGTTTGAGATGGAGCTGGTGAAGACTCAACTACGTTACTCTGGTATCCTGGAGACCATACGCATCAGGAAGGAGGGATACCCAATCAGAATACCCTTCTACCAATTCCTCACCAGGTGGGTCACATGACAGGAAGTCACAGCCTTTAGTGGCATCACTCACTTATTTGCTTTTGGCGGCCCAGACTAATAATATGCCGTAGCTCTCTGTTGTTCAGGGCAGCTCGTCCTCTGAGACCAGTGTTGTCCATTAATCACTTCTTTAGTCTTCCAAGAGGTGGTACTTCCTCTGGTCTGAGACCAGTGTTGTCCATTAATCACTTCTTTAGTCTTCCAAGAGGTGGTACTTCCTCTGGTCTGAGACCAGTGTTGTCCATTAATCACTTCTTTAGTCTTCCAAGAGGTGGTACTTCCTCTGGTCTGAGACCAGTGTTGTCCATGAATCACTTCTTTAGTCTTCCAAGAGGTGGTACTTCCTCTGGTCTGAGACCAGTGTTGTCCATGAATCACTTCTTTAGTCTTCCAAGAGGTGGTACTTCCTCTGGTCTGAGATCAGTGTTGTCCATTAATCACTTCTTTAGTCTTCCAAGAGGTGGTACTTCCTCTGGTCTGAGACCAGTGTTGTCCATTAATCACTTCTTTAGTCTTCCAAGAGGTGGTACTTCCTCTGGTCTGAGACCAGTGTTGTCCATTAATCACTTCTTTAGTCTTCCAAGAGGTGGTACTTCCTCTGGTCTGAGACCAGTATTGTCCATTAATCACTTCTTTAGTCTTCCAAGAGGTGGTACTTCCTCTGGTCTGAGACCAGTATTGTCCATTAATCTCTCCTGTGGTCTCCTAGGAGGTGGTACTTCCTCTGGTCTGAGACCAGTGTTGTCCATGAATCTCTCCTGTGGTCTCCTAGGAGGTGGTACTTCCTCTGGTCTGAGACCAGTGTTGTCCATGAGTCTCTCCTGTGGTCTCCTAGGAGGTGGTACTTCCTCTGGTCTGAGATCAGTGTTGTCCAGACCAGGAACGATGTTGCTGTGCTACATATAAAGTGTGTGTGTGTTCCTCAGGTACAAGGCGTTACTGTGTCTAAAGGAGGTACCTCCAGCGGACGGGGAGACCTGTGTTGAGATGATCTATAAACTCTGTCCTGTTAAACCTGGAACATACCAAGTAGGAGTTACCAATGGTGAGGAACATACCAAGGGGTGGGGGGGGGGGCTGTGTTGAGATGATCTATAAACTCTGCCCTGTTAAACCTGGAACATACCAAGTAGGAGTTACCAAGGTGAGGAGGAGGGGGCTGTGTTGAGATGATCTATAAACTCTGTCCTGTTAAACCTGGAACATACCAAGTAGGAGTTACCAAGGTGAGGAGGGGTGGGGGGCTGTGTTCAGATGATTTATAAACTCTGTCCTGTTAAACCTGGAACATACCAAGTAGGAGTTACCAAGGTGAGGAGGGGTGGGGGGGCTGTGTTGAGATGATCTATAAACTCTGTCCTGTTAAACCTGGAACATACCAAGTAGGAGTTACCAAGGTGAGGAGGGGTGGGGGGCTGTGTTGACGCTACAAGCTTGGCACACCTGTATTAGTGGTCATTTCTCGAGTGATGCAGCGGTCTAAGGCACTGCATCTCAGCGCTGGACTCGTCACTACAGACACCATGGTTTGATTCCAGCTGCACCACAACCGGCCGTGATGGAGAGTCCCATATATACCAGCGTCGCCCGGGTTTGGCCGGTGTAGTCATTGTAAATAAGAATTTGTTCTTAACTGACATGCTAAGTTGGAGAGGTAGGGTAATCTAGTGTCCCCATGTGTAGATGTTCCTGAAGGAGGAGGTGTACCAGCTGTAGGAGAGGAAGGGTGATCTAGTGTCCCCATGTGTAGATGTTCCTGAAGGAGGAGCTGTAGGAGAGGAAGGGTGATCTAGTGTCCCCATGTGTAGATGTTCCTGAAGGAGGAGCTGTAGGAGAGGAAGGGTGATCTAGTGTCCCCATGTGTAGATGTTCCTGAAGGAGGAGCTGGGAGAGGAAGGGTGATCTAGTGTCCCCATGTGTAGATGTTCCTGAAGGAGGAGCTGTAGGAGAGGAAGGGTGATCTAGTGTCCCCATGTGTAGATGTTCCTGAAGGAGGAGCTGTAGGAGTTGAAGGGTGATCTAGTGTCCCCATGTGTAGATGTTCCTGAAGGAGGAGCTGTAGGAGTTGAAGGGTGATCTAGTGTCCCCATGTGTAGATGTTCCTGAAGGAGGAGCTGTAGGAGAGGAAGGGTGATCTAGTGTCCCCATGTGTAGATGTTCCTGAAGGAGGAGCTGTTGGAGAGGAAGGGTGATCTGGTGATCCCCATGTGTAGATGTTCCTGAAGGAGGATCTGTACCAACTGATGGAGTGGAAGCGTGATCTGGTGTTCCACGTGGCCGCCGTGACCCTGCAGCGCTACACACGGCTGTACTTCATCAGGAAGAGACGGAACAAGTTCCGAAACACCATGATTCAACTACAGACCTACTGTAGAGGACACCTGGCAAGGTAACACACACACACACACACACGCACGCACGCACGCACGCACGCACGCACGCACGCACGCACGCACGCACGCACGCACGCACACACACACACACACACACACACACACACACACACACACACACACACACACACACACACACACCGCTAAAACACCATGATTCATCTACAGACCTACTGTAGAGGACACCTGGCAAGGTAACACACACACACACACACACACACACACACACACACACACACACACACACACACACACACACACACACACACACACACACACACACACACACACACACACACACACACACACACACACACACACTTTTTTCCTTCTGTAAAGTTCTTATGGTTTTGTCCAATCAAACCCCGTCTCTCTCTCTGTAAACAGCCAATCAGAGCATGTCTTCCTGTAAAACAGTTTATCGGAGCTTGTCTCTCTCTAAATAGCCAGTCAGACCCTGTCTCTCTCTCTGTAATCAGCCAATCAGAGCATGTCTCTCTGTAAACAGGAAGAGGTTTGCTCTGAAGAGGAAGTACCTCATCAAGTTCCGTTCCATCGTGTTGCTCTACATCAACCGTCGAAGCTATGTGAAGGTAACACACACACACACAGACAGACACACACACAGGGATGGACACACACAGACATGGACAGACACACACACACACACACACACACACACACACACACACACACACACACACACACACACACACACACACACACACACACACACACACACACACACACACACACACACACACACACACGGAACACACACAGGGACGGACACACACACACACACACACACACACATGGACAGACACACACACACACACACACAGACGGACACACACACAGGGATGGACACACACACACACACACCAGGGTCCGAAACAGAAGGGATTGAGTGATGAGTGTTTAATGTTTGGGTTCCTTTCAGGCGGAGATCGAGCCAATCAGGAGAGCCGAGGAGGAGTTCAGGAGGATAGAGGAGGTAAAGACCTCGTCCCTTTCCTTCTGACTCCACCTCTGATTGGTGAATTAGTGTTACCACATGTCCTGGAATGTGCGTGACAGTCCCTCACTTTGACACTTTGACCCCATGTCCTGCAATCAAACAATCATGTCCCGGGTTTCATCAACAAATTCAAACATCAGTAAACTGTGGGGGAAAAAGGTGGATTTGTCCCGTATTTCAGTTAGACATTCTAACCAGTCTCTTTCAATCACCTTGCGCTTATGAAAATATATTCTGTGTATCGGGGGGGGTATTTTTGCTAACTGTCAGGGTAACTTACTGTTGAGAGTTGGAGAAATATAATACAGGAATCCTAGAATACTGGAATACTAGAATAATAAAATACTAGAATACTGGAATAATGGAATAATATTAGAATATTAGAATAATAATCTTCCATAATAATGGAGGAATATTATAACATTAGAATACTAGAATACTAGAATACTACAAATTAGAATACAATAATAATGGAATAGTAGAATCTCATAATAATGGCATGCTATAATATAATAGTAATAGAATACTAGAATATTATAATAATGGAATACCAGAGTATTATAATATTATAATAATGGAATATTAGAATATTTGAATAATAGAATACTAGAATATTAGAATACTAGAATACTAGAGTATTGGAGTATTATAACACTAGAATACTAGAATACTGGAATATTAGGATACTGGAATATTAGAATATTAGAATACTAGTGTATTGGAGTATTATAACACTAGAATACAAGAATATTAGAATACTGGAATATTAGAATACTGGATTATTAGAAGACTAGAATATTATAATAGTATGATAATGGAATACTAGAATATTATAATACAAGAATTCTAGAATACTAGAATATTAGAATACTAGAATACTAGAGTAATAGAATACAAGAATACAAGAATACCAGACTAATATAATACTAAAAATACTAAGAATACTAGAATAATAGAATACTAGAATACTAGAATATTGTAAAATTGGAATACTGGAATAATATAATATTATAAAAATGGAATACTAGACAATTAGAATACTAGATTATTAGAATACAAAAATAATGGAATACCAGAATACTAGAATATTATACAAATAGAAAACTAAAATATCAGAATACTAGAATTATAATATTATAATAATGGAATATTAGAATATTAGAATTTTGGAAAACTAGAATATTACAACACTAGAATATTATAATAATAGAATACAGGCATAATATAATAATATTGTATTATATTAATAGAGTACTAGAAAATTAGAATACTAGAATACTAGAATATTAGAATACAATAATAATGGAATACCTGAATACTAGAATATTATAAAAATAGAATATTAGAATATTAAAATACTAGCATTTTAGAATATCAGAATATTAGGATATTAGAATAATGGAAAACTAGAATATTAGAACACTATAATATTATAATAATGGAATACTGGCATAATAGAATAATATAATATTATATTAATGGAGTACTAGAAAATTAGAATACTAGAATAGTAGAATATTAGAATACAATAATAATGGAACACCTGAATACTAGAATATTAGAATACTAGAATATTAGGATACTAGAATATTATAATATTATCATAATGGAATACTAGAATATTAGAATACTAGAATAATATAATATTAGAATATTAGAATACTAGAATATTATAATATTATAATATTATAATAATGTAAAACTAGAATAATAGAATACTAGAATAATAGAATACTAGAATAATATAATATTAGAATATTAGAATACTAGAATATTATAATATTATAATATTATAATAATGTAAAACTAGAATAATAGAATACTAGAATAATAGAATACTATAATGCTGGAATAATATAATACAAGAATACTAGAATAATATAATACTATACTACTAGAATCTTATAATAATGCAATACTAGAATTTTAGATTACTAGAATACTAGAATATTAGAATAATATAATAATAGAATACTAGAATAATAGAATACTAGAATATTAGAATACTAGAATTCTAAAAATATTAGCATCCTAGAATAATATAATACTAGAATACTAGAATAATGGAATATTATAATAATGGAATACTGGAATACTAGAATACTACAATACTAGAATATTAGAATACCAGAATACTAGAATCCTGGAATAATACAATACTAGAATATTAGAATACTGGAATACTAGAATATTAGAATAATAGAATACTGGAATACTAGAATTCTAGAATATTAGAAAACTATAGTACTCGAATACTAGAATACAAGAATATTAGAATACTATAATATTAGACTACTGGAATACTAGAATACTAGTATACTAGAATATTAGAATACCAGAATACTAGAATAATAGAATAATAGAATACTAAAAATACTAAGAATTCTAGAATACTAGGATAATAGAATTCTAGAATAGTAGAATACTATAATACTGGAATAGTAGAATAATTGAATAATTGAATTCAAAAATTATAGAATACTAGAATATCATAATAAAGGAATAATATAATAATATAATTTTATAATAATGCAATACTAGAATATTAGAATTGTAGAACACCAGAATAATAGAATAATAGAATATATTGTCCCTCATTTGAGTGTTTTAAATGTGGTGACTCTAGATTTGATCTGAACCCTTGACTGACTCCTGACCTCTAACCCCTCTGTGTAGGAGCGGGCCAACAGAGAAGTGGTGAACGTTACAACTCTGCCCATCCCTGCTGAGTTGGGGTTTCTGCTGCAGGCTACAGCAGGTAGGCTATTATCCTGAATAACACACTAGCTCTGGTCCAGCTCCTCCCATCTCTCTGTCTAGCTCTGGTCCAGCTCCTCCCATCTCGCTGTCTAGCTCTGGTCCAGCTCCTCCCATCTCTCTGTCTAGTTCTGGTCCAGCTCCTCCCATCTCTCTGTCTTGCTCTGGTCCATCTCCTCCCATCTCCCTGTCTAGCTCTGGTCCAGATCCTCACATCTCTCTCTATGTCAAGGTGGCAGGGAGCTCCACTCTGAGTGTTTATCTCTGGTCCAGCTCCTCACATCTCGCAGTCTATCTCTGGTCCAGCTCCTCACATCTCTCTGTGTGTCTAGGTGGCAGGGAGCTCCACTCTGAGTGCCTAGCTCTTGTCCAGCTCCTCACGTCTCTCTGTGTGTCTAGGTGGCAGGGAGCTCCACTCTGAGTGCCTAGCTCTGGTCCAGGCCCCTAAGGTCCAGGTGGATCCTCAGCTGACTCTGCCTTTGAACATCAACAACTACCTCATCACTCACTACATAAGGACCATCTTCAGGGTGAGAACACACCGTTATTAAAACGTGTGTTTGATGTTGAGCTCAGTGTTCTGTTGTGAATCTGTGTTGATGTTGAGCTCAGTGTTCAGTTGTGAATCCATGTTGATGTTGAGCTCAGTGTTCAGTTGTGAATCCATGTTGATGTTGAGCTCAGTGTTCAGTTGTGAATCCATGTTGATGTGTTTGATGTTGAGCTCAGTGTTCAGTTGTGAATCTGTGTTGATGTTGAGCTCAGTGTTCAGTTGTGAATCCATGTTGATGTTGAGCTCAGTGTTCAGTTGTGAATCCATGTTGATGTTGAGCTCAGTGTTTAGTTGTGAATCCATGTTGATGTTGAGCTCAGTGTTCTGTTGTGAATCCATGTTGATGTGTTGATGTTGAGCTCAGTGTTCTGTTGTGAATCCATGTTGATGTGTTGATGTTGAGCTCAGTGTTCTGTTGTGAATCCATGTTGATGTGTTGATGTTGAGCTCAGTGTTCTGTTGTGAATCCATGTTGATGTGTTGATGTTGAGCTCAGTGTTCAGTTGTGAATCCATGTTGATGTGTTAATGTTGAGCTCAGTGTTCTGTTGTGAATCCATGTTGATGTGTTGATGTTGAGCTCAGTGTTCAGTTGTGAATCCATGTTGATGTTGAGCTCAGTGTTCAGTTGTGAATATGTGTTTTATGTTGAGCTCAGTGTTTAGTTGTGAATCCGTGTTGATGTTGAGCTCAGTGTTCATCCATGTTGATGTTGAGCTCAGTGTTCAGTTGTGAATCCATGTTGATGTTTTTATGAGCTCAGTGTTCAGTTGTGAATCCATGTTGATGTTGAGCTCAGTGTTCTGTTGTGAATATGTGTTGATGTTGAGCTCAGTGTTCTGTTGTGAATCCATGTTGATGTGTTTGATGTTGAGCTCAGTGTTCAGTTGTGAATCCATGTTGATGTTGAGCTCAGTGTTCAGTTGTGAATCCATGTTGATGTTGAGCTCAGTGTTCAGTTGTGAATCCATGTTGATGTGTTTTATGTTGAGCTCAGTGTTCAGTTGTGAATCCATGTTGATGTTGAGCTCAGTGTTCTGTTGTGAATATGTGTTGATGTTGAGCTCAGTGTTCTGTTGTGAATCCGTGTTGATGTGTTTGATGTTGAGCTCAGTGTTTAGTTGTGAATCCGTGTTAATGTTGAGCTCAGTGTTCAGTTGTGAATCCATGTTGATGTTGAGCTCAGTGTTCAGTTGTGAATCCATGTTGATGTGTTGATGTTGAGCTCAGTGTTCAGTTGTGAATCCATGTTGATGTGTTTGATGTTGAGCTCAGTGTTCAGTTGTGAATCCATGTTGATGTGTTTGATGTTGAGCTCAGTGTTCTGTTGTGAATCCGTGTTGATGTTGAGCTCAGTGTTCAGTTGTGAATCCATGTTGATGTGTTTGATGTTGAGCTCAGTGTTCAGTTGTGAATCCATGTTAATGTTGAGCTCAGTGTTCAGTTGTGAATATGTGTTGATGTGTGTTTGATGTTGAGCTCAGTGTTTAGTTGTGAATCCGTGTTAATGTTGAGCTCAGTGTTCAGTTGTGAATCCGTGTTAATGTTGAGCTCAGTGTTCAGTTGTGAATCTGTGTTGTGTGTTTGATGTTGAGCTCAGTGTTCAGTTGTGAATCCATGTTAATGTTGAGCTCAGTGTTCAGTTGTGAATCCATGTTAATGTTGAGCTCAGTGTTCAGTTGTGAATCCATGTTGATGTGTGTTTGATGTTGAGCTCAGTGTTCAGTTGTGAATCCGTGTTAATGTTGAGCTCAGTGTTCAGTTGTGAATATGTGTTGATGTGTGTTTGATGTTGAGCTCAGTGTTTAGTTGTGAATCCATGTTGATGTTAAGCTCAGTGTTCAGTTGTGAATCCGTGTTGATGTTGAGCTCAGTGTTCAGTTGTGAATCCATGTTGAGCTCAGTGTTTGAATGTGTGTTGAGCTCAGTGTTCAGTTGTGAATCTGTTGTGTGTTTGATGTTGAGCTCAGTGTTCAGTTGTGAATCCATGTTAATGTTGAGCTCAGTGTTCAGTTGTGAATCCATGTTGTGTGTTTGATGTTGAGCTCAGTGTTCAGTTGTGAATCCGTGTTAATGTGTTGAATCCATGTTGATGTGTTTGATGTTGAGCTCAGTGTTTAGTTGAATGTTGAGCTCAGTGTTTAGTTGTGAATCCATGTTGATGTTGAGCTCAGTGTTCAGTTGTGAATCCGTGTTGATGTTGAGCTCAGTGTTCAGTTGTGAATCCATGTTGATGTTGAGCTCAGTGTTCAGTTGTGAATCCATGTTAATGTTGAGCTCAGTGTTCAGTTGTGAATCTGTGTTGTGTGTTTGATGTTGAGCTCAGTGTTCAGTTGTGAATCCGTGTTGATGTTGAGCTCAGTGTTCAGTTGTGAATCTGTGTTGTGTGTTTGATGTTGAGCTCAGTGTTCAGTTGTGAATCCGTGTTGATGTTGAGCTCAGTGTTCAGTTGTGAATCCATGTTGATGTGTTTGATGTTGAGCTCAGTGTTCTGTTGTGAATCCGTGTTAATGTTGAGCTCAGTGTTCTGTTGTGAATATGTGTTGATGTGTGTTTGATGTTGAGCTCAGTGTTCAGTTGTGAATCCATGTTGATGTGTTTGATGTTGAGCTCAGTGTTCAGTTGTGAATCCGTGTTAATGTTGAGCTCAGTGTTTAGTTGTGAATCCGTGTTAATGTTGAGCTCAGTGTTTAGTTGTGAATCCATGTTGATGTGTATTTGATGTTGAGCTCAGTGTTCAGTTGTGAATCCGTGTTAATGATGAGCTCAGTGTTTAGTTGTGAATCCGTGTTAATGTTGAGCTCAGTGTTTAGTTGTGAATCCGTGTTAATGTTGAGCTCAGTGTTCTGTTGTGAATATGTGTTGATGTGTGTTTGATGTTGAGCTCAGTGTTCAGTTGTGAATCCATGTTGATGTGTTTGATGTTGAGCTCAGTGTTCAGTTGTGAATCCATGTTGATGTGTGTTTGATGTTGAGCTCAGTGTTCAGTTGTGAATCCATGTTGATGTTGAGCTCAGTGTTCTGTTGTGAATCCATGTTGATGTGTTAATGTTGAGCTCAGTGTTCTGTTGTGAACCCATGTTGATGTGTTTAGGAAGCCCTGTTTGGGATGTTGTTTGCTCCGCTGGAGAGCTCTCTGACCCGGGTGGACGAGGAACTGAATCAGCCAGCGGTGGACATCTTTATGCTGGTACACTACGCTCTAGAACGCTCTGTAGAACCCACCTTTAGAACCCTCTCTATGGTACACTATGCTCTAGAACCCTCTGTAGAACCCACCTTTAGAACCTTCTCTATGGTACACTACGCTCTAGAACGCTCTGTAGAACCCACCTTTAGAACCCTCTCTATGGTACACTACGCTCTAGAACCTCTGTAGAACCCACCTTTAGAACCCTCTATATGGTACATTATGCTCTAGAACCCTCTATAGAACCCACCTTTAGAACCCTCTCTATGGAACACTACGATCTAGAACCCTCTGTAGATCCCACCTTTAGCACCATCTCTATGGAACACTACGCTCCCTCTATAGAACCCACCTTTAGAACACTCTATATGGAACACTATGATCTAGAACCCTCTGCAGAACCCACCTTTAGAACTGTCTCTATGGAAAACTATGATCTAGAACCCTCTGTAGAACCCACCTTTAGAACCCTCTCCATTGTACACTACTTTCTAGAACAGTGGTTCCCAACCTTTTCCAGTTACTGTACCACCAACTGAAGTTTGCTCTGCCCTGAGTAACCCTGTGGTACCCACTGCATTATACCAGTAGGCCTACTGTAACCTACTGAACCATACTGTAACATGGTGTAGACCAACTGTTTGCTCTGCCCTGAGTAACCCTGTGGTACCCACTGCATTTTACCAGTAGGCCTACTGTAACCTACTGAACCATACTGTAACATGGTGTAGCACCAACTGTTTGCTCTGCCCTGAGTAACCCTGTGGTACCCACTGCATTATACCAGTAGGCCTACTGTAACCTACTGAACCATACTGTAACATGGTGTAGCACCAACTGTTTGCTCTGCCCTGAGTAACCCTGTGGTACCCACTGCATTATACCAGTAGGCCTATGGAACCATACTGTAACATGGTGTACCACCAACTGTTTGCTCTGCCCTGAGTAACCCTGTGGTACCCACTGCATTTTACCAGTAGGCCTACTGTAACCTACTGAACCATACTGTAACATGGTGTACCACCAACTGTTTGCTCTGCCCTGAGTAACCCTGTGGTACCCACTGCATTATACCAGTAGGCCTACTGTAACCTACTGAACCATACTGTAACATGGTGTAGCACCAACTGTTTGCTCTGCCCTGAGTAACCCTGTGGTACCCACTGCATTATACCAGTAGGCCTATGGAACCATACTGTAACATGGTGTACCACCAACTGTTTGCTCTGCCCTGAGTAACCCTGTGGTACCCACTGCATTATACCAGTAGGCCTATGGAACCTACTGAACCATACTGTAACATGGTGTAGCACCAACTGTTTGCTCTGCCCTGAGTAACCCTGTGGTACCCACTGCATTTTACCAGTAGGCCTACTGTAACCTACTGAACCATACTGTAACATGGTGTAGCACCAACTGTTTGCTCTGCCCTGAGTAACCCTGTGGTACCCACTGCATTTTACCAGTAGGCCTACTGGAAACCATACTGTAACATGGTGTACCACCAACTGTTTGCTCTGCCCTGAGTAACCCTGTGGTACCCACTGCATTTTACCAGTAGGCCTACTGTAACCTACTGAACCATACTGTAACATGGTGTAGCACCAACTGTTTGCTCTGCCCTGAGTAACCCTGTGGTACCCACTGCATTATACCAGTAGGCCTAGGCCTATGGAACCATACTGTAACATGGTGTACCACCAACTGTTTGCTCTGCCCTGAGTAACCCTGTGGTACCCACTGCATTTTACCAGTAGGCCTACTGTAACCTACTGAACCATACTGTAACATGGTGTACCACCAACTGTTTGCTCTGCCCTGAGTAACCCTGTGGTACCCACTGCATTTTACCAGTAGGCCTACTGTAACCTACTGAACCATACTGTAACATGGTGTAGCACCAACTGTTTGCTCTGCCCTGAGTAACCCTGTGTACCCTTTGTGTCGTCTGGATAAGAGCCTGCAAATGACTTAAATGTAAATGTAAATGTACCTGCATTTTAGTAGGCCTCTGGTCTCATGAGTCTTCTACCCCCTACTGAACCATACTGTAACATGGTGTGTTCTGTGTTCTCTCTTCTAGATTCTGAGGTTCATGGGGGACCCCGACCTGAACGGAGCTCAGGAGAACCTGTTTGGGAACTACATCATCCAGAAAGGACTGGCCAATCAGAGCCTCCGAGATGAGATCCTGGCACAGGTAGCCAATCAAGTCTGGCGAAACGTCAACCCTCAGAACTCGGAACGCGGGTGGCTCCTCCTCTCTGCCTGTCTCTCCTCCTTCCCTCCCTCGCAGCGGCTGGAAAAATACCTCCTCAAGTAGGTCCCCCGCACACACACACACACGCACACACACGCACACACACACACACACACACACACACACACACACACACACACACACACACACACACACACACACACACACACACACACACACACACACACACACACACACACACACACACACTGATACACACACACACACACACACAACACACAACACACACAATGGTCAGGACACACACACACACACACACACACACACACACATGGTCACACAACACACACAACACACAACACACACACAGGACAACACACTGTTACAATGGTCACACACACACACGCACACGCACACACGCACACTGTCACACACACACACTGTTACAATGGTCAGGACACACACTGTTACAATGGTCAGGACAACACACTGTTACAATGGTCAGGACAACACACTGTTACACACATCACACAACACACGCACAATGCACACTGACAACACACTGTTACAATGGTCAGGACAACACACTGTTACAATGGTCAGGACAACACACTGTTACAATGGTCACACACACACACACACACACACACACACACACACACACACACACACACACACACACAATGGTCACACACACACACTGATACACAAATTGTTGTAAATGTTTTCATATTTGGAAAGTGTTATGTTGTTCTCTTTGTGTGTGTGTGTGTGTGTGTGTTGTGTGTGTGTGTCAGTGTGTGTGTGTGTGTGTGTGTGTGTGTGTGTGGTCAGTGACAACACACTGTGTGTGTTACAATGGTCAGGACAACACACTGTTACAATGGTCAGGACAACACACTGTACTACAGACACACTGTGTGGTCAGTGTGTCACACTGTGTACTGTGTGTCTGTGTGTCACTGTTACAATGGTTAGGTTTGTCTCAGACTACGGTCCAGGAGGATATGACTGTTTGGTCAACACCACTACTCCAGTCAATGCACAGGACTTCACTTGGTTACCACGGCGCCCGGACCTACCCTCCCTGTCTACTGGATGGACCGCAACCGTTACAAGAGAGCTCAACACACTGTGCTACAGACACACTGTTACAATGGTCAGGACAACACACTGTTACAATGGTCAGGACAACACACTGTACTACAGACACACTGTTACAATGGTCAGGACAACACACTGTACTACAGACACACTGTTACAATGGTCAGGGCAACACACTGTTACAATGGTCAGACAACACACTGTTACAATGGTCAGGACAACACACTGTTACAATGGTCAGGACAACACACTGGACTACAGACACACTGTTACAATGGTCAGGACAACACACTGGACTACAGACACACTGTTACAATGGTCAGGACAACACACTGTTACAATGGTCAGACAACACACTGTTACAATGGTCAGGACAACACACTGTTACAATGGTCAGGACAACACACTGTTACAATGGTCAGGACAACACACTGTTACAATGGTCAGGACAACACACTGTTACAATGGTCAGACACACTGTTACAATGGTCAGGACAACACACTGTTACAATGGTCAGGACAACACACTGTTACAATGGTCAGGACAACACACTGTACTACAGACACACTGTTACAATGGTCAGGACAACACACTGTTACAATGGTCAGGACAACACACTGTTACTACAGACACACTGTTACAATGGTCAGGACAACACACTGTTACAATGGTCAGGACAACACACTGTTACAATGGTCAGGACAACACACTGTTACAATGGTCAGGACAACACACTGTTACAATGGTCAGGACAACACACTGTTACAATGGTCAGGACAACACACTGTTACAATGGTCAGGACAACACACTGTACTACAGACACACTGTTACAATGGTCAGGACAACACACTGTACTACAGACACACTGTTACAATGGTCAGGACAACACACTGTACTACAGACACACTGTTACAATGGTCAGGACAACACACTGTACTACAGACACACTGTTACAATGGTCAGGACAACACACTGTTACAATGGTCAGGACAACACACTGTTACAATGGTCAGGACAACACACTGTTACAATGGTCAGGACAACACACTGTTACAATGGTCAGGACAACACACTGTTACAATGGTCAGGACAACACACTGTTACAATGGTCAGGACAACACACTGTTACAATGGTCAGGACAACACACTGGACTACAGACACACTGTTGCAATGGTCAGGACAACACACTGTTACAATGGTCAGGACAACACACTGGACTACAGACACACTGTTACAATGGTCAGGACAACACACTGTTACAATGGTCAGGACAACACACTGTTACAATGGTCAGGACAACACACTGTTACACAGACACACTGTTACAATGGTCAGGACAACACACTGTTACTACAGACACACTGTTACAATGGTCAGGACAACACACTGTTACAATGGTCAGGACAACACACTGTTACAATGGTCAGGACAACACACTGTTACAATGGTCAGGACAACACACTGTTACAATGGTCAGGACAACACACTGTTACAATGGTCAGGACAACACACTGTTACAATGGTCAGGACAACACACTGTTACAATGGTCAGGACAACACACTGTTACAATGGTCAGGACAACACACTGTTACAATGGTCAGGACAACACACTGTTACTACAGACACACTGTTACAATGGTCAGGACAACACACTGTTACAATGGTCAGGACAACACACTGGGTCACTACAGACACACTGTTACAATGGTCAGGACAACACACTGTTACAATGGTCAGGACAACACACTGTTACAATGGTCAGGACAACACACTGTTACAATGGTCAGGACAACACACTGGACTAATGGTCAGACACACTGTTACAATGGTCAGGACAACACACTGTTACAATGGTCAGGACAACACACTGTTACAATGGTCAGGACAACACACTGTTACAGACACACTGTTACAATGGTCAGGACAACACACTGTTACAATGGTCAGGACAACACACTGTTACAATGGTCAGGACAACACACTGGACTACAGACACACTGTTACAATGGTCAGGACAACACACTGTTACAATGGTCAGGACAACACACTGTTACAATGGTCAGGACAACACACTGGACTATGGTCAGACACACTGTTACAATGGTCAGGACAACACACTGGACTACAGACACACTGTTACAATGGTCAGGACAACACACTGTTACAATGGTCAGGACAACACACTGTTACAATGGTCAGGACAACACACTGTTACAATGGTCAGGACAACACACTGTTACAATGGTCAGGACAACACACTGTACTACAGACACACTGTTACAATGGTCAGGACAACACACTGTTACAATGGTCAGGACAACACACTGTTACAATGGTCAGGACAACACACTGTTACAATGGTCAGGACAACACACTGTTACAATGGTCAGGACAACACACTGTTACAATGGTCAGGACAACACACTGTTACAATGGTCAGGACAACACACTGTTACAATGGTCAGGACAACACACTGTTACAATGGTCAGGACAGACACACTGTTACAATGGTCAGGACAACACACTGTTACAATGGTCAGGACAACACACTGTTACAATGGTCAGGACAACACACTGTTACAATGGTCAGGACAACACACTGTTACAATGGTCAGGACAACACACTGTACTACAGACACACTGTTACAATGGTCAGGACAACACACTGTTACAATGGTCAGGACAACACACTGTTACAATGGTCAGGACAACACACTGTACTACAGACACACTGTTACAATGGTCAGGACAACACACTGTTACAATGGTCAGGACAACACACTGGACTACAGACACACTGTTACAATGGTCAGGACAACACACTGTTACAATGGTCAGGACAACACACTGTTACAATGGTCAGGACAACACACTGTTACAATGGTCAGGACAACACACTGTTACAATGGTCAGACAACACACTGTTACAATGGTCAGGACAACACACTGTTACAATGGTCAGGACAACACACTGTTGTTACAATGGTCAGGACAACACACTGTTACTACAGACACACTGTTACAATGGTCAGGACAACACACTGGACTACAGACACACTGTTACAATGGTCAGGACAACACACTGTACTACAGACACACTGTTACAATGGTCAGGACAACACACTGTTACAATGGTCAGGACAACACACTGTTACAATGGTCAGGACAACACACTGTTACAATGGTCAGGACAACACACTGTTACAATGGTCAGGACAACACACTGTTACAATGGTCAGGACAACACACTGTTACAATGGTCAGGACAACACACTGTTACAATGGTCAGGACAACACACTGGACTACAGACACACTGTTGCAATGGTCAGGACAACACACTGTTTCAATGGTCAGGACAACACACTGGACTACAGACACACTGTTACAATGGTCAGGACAACACACTGTTACAATGGTCAGGACAACACACTGTTACAATGGTCAGGACAACACACTGTTACAATGGTCAGGACAACACACTGGACTACAGACACACTGTTACAATGGTCAGGACAACACACTGTTACAATGGTCAGGACAACACACTGTTACAATGGTCAGGACAACACACTGTTACAATGGTCAGGACAACACACTGTTACAATGGTCAGGACAACACACTGTTACAATGGTCAGGACAACACACTGTTACAATGGTCAGGACAACACACTGTTACAATGGTCAGGACAACACACTGTTACAATGGTCAGGACAACACACTGTTACAATGGTCAGGACAACACACTGGACTACAGACACACTGTTACAATGGTCAGGACAACACACTGTTACAATGGTCAGGACAACACACTGTTACTACAGACACACTGTTACAATGGTCAGGACAACACACTGTTACAATGGTCAGGACAACACACTGTTACAATGGTCAGGACAACACACTGTTACAATGGTCAGGACAACACACTGGACTACAGACACACTGTTACAATGGTCAGGACAACACACTGTTACAATGGTCAGGACAACACACTGTTACAATGGTCAGGACAACACACTGGACTACAGACACACTGTTACAATGGTCAGGACAACACACTGTTACAATGGTCAGGACAACACACTGTTACAATGGTCAGGACAACACACTGTTACAATGGACTACAGACACACTGTTACAATGGTCAGGACAACACACTGTTACTACAGACACACTGTTACAATGGTCAGGACAACACACTGTTACAATGGTCAGGACAACACACTGTTACAATGGTCAGGACAACACACTGGACTACAGACACACTGTTACAATGGTCAGGACAACACACTGTTACAATGGTCAGGACAACACACTGTTACAATGGTCAGGACAACACACTGTTACAATGGTCAGGACAACACACTGTTACAATGGTCAGGACAACACACTGTACTACAGACACACTGTTACAATGGTCAGGACAACACACTGTTACAATGGTCAGGACAACACACTGGGTCACTGTACAGACACACTGTTACAATGGTCAGGACAACACACTGTTACAATGGTCAGGACAACACACTGTTACAATGGTCAGGACAACACACTGTTACAATGGTCAGGACAACACACTGTTACAATGGTCAGGACAACACACTGTTACAATGGTCAGGACAACACACTGGACTACAGACACACTGTTACAATGGTCAGGACAACACACTGTTACTACAGACACACTGTTACAATGGTCAGGACAACACACTGGACTGTTACAGACACACTGTTACAATGGTCAGGACAACACACTGTTACAATGGTCAGGACAACACACTGTTACAATGGTCAGGACAACACACTGTTACAATGGTCAGGACAACACACTGTTACAATGGTCAGGACAACACACTGTTACTATGGTCAGACAACACTGTTACAATGGTCAGGACAACACACTGTTACAATGGTCAGGACAACACACTGGACTACAGACACACTGTTACAATGGTCAGGACAACACACTGTTACAATGGTCAGGACAACACACTGTTACAATGGTCAGGACAACACACTGTTACAATGGTCAGGACAACACACTGTTACAATGGTCAGGACAACACACTGGACTACAGACACACTGTTACAATGGTCAGGACAACACACTGTTACAATGGTCAGGACAACACACTGTTACAATGGTCAGGACAACACACTGTTACAATGGTCAGGACAACACACTGTTACAATGGTCAGGACAACACACTGGACTACAGACACACTGTTACAATGGTCAGGACAACACACTGTTACAATGGTCAGGACAACACACTGTTACAATGGTCAGGACAACACACTGTACTACAGACACACTGTTACAATGGTCAGGACAACACACTGTTACAATGGTCAGGACAACACACTGTACAATGGTCAGACACACTGTTACAATGGTCAGGACAACACACTGTTACAATGGTCAGGACAACACACTGTTACAATGGTCAGGACAACACACTGTTACAATGGTCAGGACAACACACTGTTACAATGGTCAGGACAACACACTGGACTACAGACACACTGTTACAATGGTCAGGACAACACACTGGACTACAGACACACTGTTACAATGGTCAGGGCAACACACTGGACTACAGACACACTGTTACAATGGTCAGGACAACACACTGGACTACAGACACACAGACACACTGTTACAATGGTCAGGACAACACACTGTACTACAGACACACTGTTACAATGGTCAGGACAACACACTGTTACAATGGTCAGGACAACACACTGTTACAATGGTCAGGACAACACACTGTTACAATGGTCAGGACAACACACTGTTACAATGGTCAGGACAACACACTGTTACAATGGTCAGGACAACACACTGTTACAATGGTCAGGACAACACACTGTTACAATGGTCAGGACAACACACTGGACTACAGACACACTGTTACAATGGTCAGGACAACACACTGTTTCAATGGTCAGGACAACACACTGGACTACAGACACACTGTTACAATGGTCAGGACAACACACTGTTACAATGGTCAGGACAACACACTGTTACAATGGTCAGGACAACACACTGTTACAATGGTCAGGACAACACACTGGACTACAGACACACTGTTACAATGGTCAGGACAACACACTGTTACAATGGTCAGGACAACACACTGTTACAATGGTCAGGACAACACACTGTTACAATGGTCAGGACAACACACTGTTACAATGGTCAGGACAACACACTGTTACAATGGTCAGGACAACACACTGTTACAATGGTCAGGACAACACACTGTTACAATGGTCAGGACAACACACTGTTACAATGGTCAGGACAACACACTGTTACAATGGTCAGGACAACACACTGGACTACAGACACACTGTTACAATGGTCAGGACAACACACTGTTACAATGGTCAGGACAACACACAATGGTCAGGACAACACACTGACAGACACACTGTTACAATGGTCAGGACAACACACTGTTACAATGGTCAGGACAACACACTGTTACAATGGTCAGGACAACACACTGTTACAATGGTCAGGACAACACACTGGACTACAGACACACTGTTACAATGGTCAGGACAACACACTGTTACAATGGTCAGGACAACACACTGTTACAATGGTCAGGACAACACACTGGACTACAGACACACTGTTACAATGGTCAGGACAACACACTGTTACAATGGTCAGGACAACACACTGTTACAATGGTCAGGACAACACACTGGACTACAGACACACTGTTACAATGGTCAGGACAACACACTGGACTACAGACACACTGTTACAATGGTCAGGACAACACACTGTTACAATGGTCAGGACAACACACTGTTACAATGGTCAGGACAACACACTGGACTACAGACACACTGTTACAATGGTCAGGACAACACACTGTTACAATGGTCAGGACAACACACTGTTACAATGGTCAGGACAACACACTGTTACAATGGTCAGGACAACACACTGTTACAATGGTCAGGACAACACACTGGTCTACAACACACTGTTACAATGGTCAGGACAACACACTGTTACAATGGTCAGGACAACACACTGGACTACAGACACACTGTTACAATGGTCAGGACAACACACTGTTACAATGGTCAGGACAACACACTGTTACAATGGTCAGGACAACACACTGTTACAATGGTCAGGACAACACACTGTTACAATGGTCAGGACAACACACTGTTACAATGGTCAGGACAACACACTGGACTACAGACACACTGTTACAATGGTCAGGACAACACACTGGACAATACAGACACACTGTTACAATGGTCAGGACAACACACTGTTACAATGGTCAGGACAACATTACATCATTTACAATGGTCAGCAGACGCTCTTATCCAGAGCACACAAATGTTACAATGGACATCCAGTGGAACAGTCACTTTACAATGGTCAGTGCAACAAATGTTACAATGGTCAGAAGGATTACTTACATCCTAAGTATTCCTTAAAGACACAGGTGTCTCCAATGGTCATTGACAACACACTGTCCTGGCGTACGTGGTCAGGGAGTTTGTTCCACCACTGGGGGCAGACACACTGTTACAATGGTCAGAGACAACACACTGTACTTCCTCAGTGGTAGGACAACAGGACACACTTACAATGCCAGAGGTGGAATGGTCAGCAGTGCACTTGTTTGGGTGTAACACACTGGCCTGATTAGAGCCTGGAGGTTACTGAGGTCAGGACAACACACTGTGTGCAAGCACCATGGTCTTGTAACATGCACTTACAATGGTCCAGGGACAACACACTGTTACAATGGTCAGGACAACAACTGGGACAATGGTCAGGAACACCAGACGGGCTGGTCGGCAACACACTGTTACAATGGTTGTAGGGGTATAACTGTTACAATGGTCAGGGAGCCCAGCAAACAGCTGTTACAATGGTCAGACAATGACACTGGATTAGGACCTGCTCCGTTCAATGTGTGAGGCAACACACTGTTACAATGGTAGAGCATGACAATACACCTGGCTTCATTATACTACAATGGTCAGTACAATACACTGTTACCTGGCTTCATTATACATTACATTTTTACATTACATTACATTACAATGTAGCTCAGTTGGTAGACATGGTGTTACAATGGTCAACAACCACTGTTAGTGGTTCGATCCACTGTTACAATGGTCAGACCACCCATATGTAGAATGTATGCACACATGACTGTACAATGGTTTGGACAACACACTGTTAAATGGTCAGGATTATTATTTTAGTCATTTACAATGGTCTTATCCACAACACACTGTTACAAATGGTCAGGCATTCACCTTATGACATCAGTGGAACAGCCACTACGGCCGCATCTCAATGGTCTTACCTGGCTTACAATGGTCAGGACAATCCTCTTACCTGGCTTCATTAATGGTCAGTATCAACAATACTCTTACCTGTTACACTGTTACAATGTTACAATGGTTACACTGTTACAATGGTCAGGACAACACACTGGACACAGACACACTGTTACAATGGTCAGGACAACACACTGTTACAATGGTCAGGACAACACACTGGACTACAGACACACTGTTACAATGGTCAGGACAACACACTGTACTACAGACACACTGTTACAATGGTCAGGACAACACACTGTTACAATGGTCAGGACAACACACTGTACTACAGACACACTGTTACAATGGTCAGGACAACACACTGTTACAATGGTCAGGACAACACACTGTTACAATGGTCAGGACAACACACTGTTACAATGGTCAGGACAACACACTGTACAGACACACTGTTACAATGGTCACAGACACACACACTGTTACAATGGTCAGGACAACACACTGTTACAATGGTCAGGACAACACACTGTTACAATGGTCAGGACAACACACTGTTACTGGTCACAACACACTGTTACAATGGTCAGGACAACACACTGTTACAATGGTCAGGACAACACAATGGTCAGACAACACACTTACAATGGTCAGGACAACACACTGTTACAATGGTCAGGACAACACACTGGACTACAGACACACTGTTACAATGGTCAGGACAACACACTGGACTACAGACACACTGTTACAATGGTCAGGACAACACACTGGACTACAGACACACTGTTACAATGGTCAGGACAACACACTGGACTACAGACACACTGTTACAATGGTCAGGACAACACACTGTTACAATGGTCAGGACAACACACTGGACTACAGACACACTGTTACAATGGTCAGGACAACACACTGTTACAATGGTCAGGACAACACACTGGACTACAGACACACTGTTACAATGGTCAGGACAACACACTGGACTACAGACACACTGTTACAATGGTCAGGACAACACACTGTTACAATGGTCAGGACAACACACTGTTACAATGGTCAGGACAACACACTGTTACAATGGTCAGGACAACACACTGTTACAATGGTCAGGACAACACACTGGACTACAGACACACTGTTACAATGGTCAGGACAACACACTGGACTACAGACACACTGTTACAATGGTCAGGACAACACACTGTTACAATGGTCAGGACAACACACTGGACTACAGACACACTGTTACAATGGTCAGGACAACACACTGTTACAATGGTCAGGACAACACACTGGACTACAGACACACTGTTACAATGGTCAGGACAACACACTGTTACAATGGTCAGGACAACACACTGGACTACAGACACACTGTTACAATGGTCAGGACAACACACTGTTACAATGGTCAGGACAACACACTGTTACAATGGTCAGGACAACACACTGTTACAATGGTCAGGACAACACACTGTTACAATGGTCAGGACAACACACTGGACTACAGACACACTGTTACAATGGTCAGGACAACACACTGTTACAATGGTCAGGACAACACACTGGACTACAGACACACTGTTACAATGGTCAGGACAACACACTGTTACAATGGTCAGGACAACACACTGTTACAATGGTCAGGACAACACACTGTTACAATGGTCAGGACAACACACTGGACTACAGACACACTGTTACAATGGTCAGGACAACACACTGTACTACAGACACACTGTTACAATGGTCAGGACAACACACTGGACTACAGACACACTGTTACAATGGTCAGGACAACACACTGGACTACAGACACACTGTTACAATGGTCAGGACAACACACTGTTACAATGGTCAGGACAACACACTGGACTACAGACACACTGTTACAATGGTCAGGACAACACACTGTTACAATGGTCAGGACAACACACTGGACTACAGACACACTGTTACAATGGTCAGGACAACACACTGGACTACAGACACACTGTTACAATGGTCAGGACAACACACTGTTACAATGGTCAGGACAACACACTGTTACAATGGTCAGGACAACACACTGTTACAATGGTCAGGACAACACACTGTTACAATGGTCAGGACAACACACTGGACTACAGACACACTGTTACAATGGTCAGGACAACACACTGGACTACAGACACACTGTTACAATGGTCAGGACAACACACTGTTACAATGGTCAGGACAACACACTGGACTACAGACACACTGTTACAATGGTCAGGACAACACACTGTTACAATGGTCAGGACAACACACTGGACTACAGACACACTGTTACAATGGTCAGGACAACACACTGTTACAATGGTCAGGACAACACACTGGACTACAGACACACTGTTACAATGGTCAGGACAACACACTGTTACAATGGTCAGGACAACACACTGTTACAATGGTCAGGACAATGGTCAGGACACACACTGTTACAATGGTCAGGACAACACACTGGACTACAGACACACTGTTACAATGGTCAGGACAACACACTGTTACAATGGTCAGGACAACACACTGGACTACAGACACACTGTTACAATGGTCAGGACAACACACTGTTACAATGGTCAGGACAACTCACTGTTACAATGGTCAGGACAACACACTGTTACAATGGTCAGGACAACACACTGTACTACAGACACACTGTTACAATGGTCAGGACAACACACTGTTACAATGGTCAGGACAACACACTGGACTACAGACACACTGTTACAATGGTCAGGACAACACACTGTTACAATGGTCAGGACAACACACTGTTACAATGGTCAGGACAACACACTGTTACAATGGTCAGGACAACACACTGGACTACAGACACACTGTTACAATGGTCAGGACAACACACTGTTACAATGGTCAGGACAACACACTGTTACAATGGTCAGGACAACACACTGTTACAATGGTCAGGACAACACACTGTTACAATGGTCAGGACAACACACTGTTACAATGGTCAGGACAACACACTGTTACAATGGTCAGGACAACACACTGTACTACAAATACTGTTACTATAAATGGTTCTGAATGTATATGAAGGGTTATGAATGTATATGAAGGGTTATGAATGTATATGAAGGGTTCTGAATGTATATGAAGGGTTCTGAAGGGTTCTGAATGTCTATGAAGGGTTCTGAATGTCTATGAAGGGTTCAATGTCTATGAAGGGTTACAATGTCATGAAGGGTTATGAATGTCTATGAAGGGTTACAATGTATATGAAGGGTTCTGAATGTATATGAAGGGTTCTGAAGGGTTCACTGTTACAATGAAATGTCTGAAGGGTTATGAAGGGTTCTGAATGTCTATGAAGGGTTCTGAATGTATATGAAGGGTTATGAATGTCTATGAAGGGTTCTGAATGTCTATGAAGGGTTCTGAATGTCTATGAAGGGTTCTGAATGTCTATGAAGGGTTCTGAATGTCTATGAAGGGTTCTGAATGTCTATGAAGGGTTCTGAATGTATATGAAGGGTTCTGAAGGGTTCTGAATGTCTATGAAGGGTTCTGAATGTCTATGAAGGGTTCTGAATGTATATGAAGGGTTATGAATGTCTATGAACGGTTCTGAATGTTATGAAGGGTTATGAATGTATATGAAGGGTTATGCATGTCAATCAAGGGAACTGAATGTCTTTGAATGGTTCTGCTAGACTTATGAAGGGTTTTGAAAGTCTATGAGGGTTCATGAATTTCTATGAAAGGTTCTGAATGTCCCCCATATTTTTAGGTGTGTCCTTCCTGTGTCCACTGCACTCATGGACCACTGGGGAGGTCCTGGCCAGAGACATCTTACAGCACATGTGAGTGTGTGGTACCTGCTACAGACATGTTACAGAGATCTGTGTGTGGCTTTTTTCAAATGGCTAGTTAGTTAGTGGTGTCCTGCTGCCATTCACCTGCTCTGAGATCAAGGGGTTGGTTAGTGTCCTGCTACCATTCACCTGCTCTGAGATCAAGGGGTTGGTTAGTTAGTGGTGTCCTGCTACCATTCACCTGCTCTGAGATCAAGGGGTTAGTTAGTGTCCTGCTACCATTCACCTGCTCTGAGATCAAGGGGTTGGTTAGTTAGTGTCCTGCTACCATTCACCTGCTCTGAGATCAAGGGGTTGGTTAGTTAGTGTCCTGCTACCATTCACCTGCTCTGAGATCAAGGGGTTGGTTAGTTAGTGGTGTCCTGCTACCATTCACCTGCTCTGAGATCAAGGGGTTGGTTAGTTAGTGTCCTGCTACCATTCACCTGCTCTGAGATCAAGGGGTTGGTTAGTTAGTTAGTGTCCTGCTACCATTCACCTGCTCTGAGATCAAGGGGTTGGTTAGTTAGTGTCCTGCTACCATTCACCTGCTCTGAGATCAAGGGGTTGGTTAGTTAGTGTCCTGCTACCATTCACCTGCTCTGAGATCAAGGGGTTGGTTAGTTAGTGGTGTCCTGCTACCATTCACCTGCTCTGAGATCAAGGGGTTGGTTAGTTAGTCCTGCTACCATTCACCTGCTCTGAGATCAAGGGGTTGGTTAGTTAGTGTCCTGCTACCATTCACCTGCTCTGAGATCAAGGGGTTGGTTAGTTAGTGTCCTGCTACCATTCACCTGCTCTGAGATCAAGGGGTTGGTTAGTGGTGTCCTGCTACCATTCACCTGCTCTGAGATCAAGGGGTTGGTTAGTTAGTGTCCTGCTACCATTCACCTGCTCTGAGATCAAGGGGTTGGTTAGTTAGTGGTGTCCTGCTACCATTCACCTGCTCTGAGATCAAGGGGTTAGTTAGTTAGTGTCCTGCTACCATTCACCTGCTCTGAGATCAAGGGGTTGGTTAGTTAGTGGTGTCCTGCTACCATTCACCTGCTCTGAGATCAAGGGGTTGGTTAGTTAGTGTCCTGCTACCATTCACCTGCTCTGAGATCAAGGGGTTGGTTAGTTAGTGTCCTGCTACCATTCACCTGCTCTGAGATCAAGGGGTTGGTTAGTTAGTTAGTGTCCTGCTACCATTCACCTGCTCTGAGATCAAGGGGTTGGTTAGTTAGTGTCCTGCTACCATTCACCTGCTCTGAGATCAAGGGGTTGGTTAGTTAGTGTCCTGCTACCATTCACCTGCTCTGAGATCAAGGGGTTGGTTAGTTAGTGGTGTCCTGCTACCATTCACCTGCTCTGAGATCAAGGGGTTGGTTAGTTAGTGGTGTCCTGCTACCATTCACCTGCTCTGAGATCAAGGGGTTGGTTAGTTAGTGTCCTGCTACCATTCACCTGCTCTGAGATCAAGGGGTTGGTTAGTTAGTGTCCTGCTACCATTCACCTGCTCTGAGATCAAGGGGTTGGTTAGTTAGTGTCCTGCTACCATTCACCTGCTCTGAGATCAAGGGGTTGGTTAGTTGTAGTAGTAGTGTCCTGCTACCATTCACCTGCTCTGAGATCAAGGGGTTAGTTAGTGGTGTCCTGCTACTTCACCTGCTCTGAGATCAAGGGGTTGGTTAGTTAGTGGTGTCCTGCTACCATTCACCTGCTCTGAGATCAAGGGGTTGGTTAGTTAGTGTCCTGCTACCATTCACCTGCTCTGAGATCAAGGGGTTGGTTTCACCTGCTCTAGATCAAGGGGTTGGTTAGTCCTGCTACCATTCACCTGCTCTGAGATCAAGGGGTTGGTTAGTTAGTGTCCTGCTACCATTCACCTGCTCTGAGATCAAGGGTCTCTCTGTCTTCTGTCTGTCCTGCTACCATTCACCTGCTCTGAGATCAAGGGGTTGGTTAGTTGTGTCCTGCTACCATTCACCTGCTCTGAGATCAAGGGGTTGGTTAGTTAGTGTCCTAGTCTAGTTAGTGTCCTGCTCTCACCTGCTCTGAGATCAAGGGGTTGGTTAGTTAGTGGTGTCCTGCTCTGTATCCATTCACCTGCTCTGAGATCAAGGGGTTAGTTAGTGGTGTCCTGCTACCATTCACCTGCTCTGAGATCAAGTGGTGTGTCTGAGTTAGTGGGCCTGCTGGTCTTCACCTGCTCTGGAGATCAAGTGGGTGGAGCTGGAGGTGACTGTGTTTGACCATTCACCTGACCTGGAGATCCAGCTGGTTAAACAGAAGAACTGTCTTCATCATATCAGCCTGCTCTGAGATCAGGACTGACACTAGCATGTAGTGTCCACTACCATTCACCTGCTCTGAGATCAAGGGGTTGGTTACTACACTACCTGCTACCATTCACCTGCTCTGAGATCAAGACACTAACACTTACTGTCCTGCTACCATTCACCTGCTCTGAGATCAACACTACACTACACTACACTACACTATTCACTAACACTAACACTATACACTGACACTAAGGGGTTACACTACACTACACTACACTACCATTCACCTGCTCTGAGATCACTTGGTTACACTGTCCTGCTACCATTAACACTGCACTAGATCACTTAGTTAGTACACTCCTGCTACCATTCACCTGCTCTGAGATCAAGGGGTTAACACTACACTTACTTAGTGTCCTGCTACCATTCACCTGCTCTGAGATCACTAGGGGTTGGTTAGTTACTGTCCTGCACTACACATTCACCTGCACTGAGATCACTACACTAACACTAACACTACACTACCTGCACCATTCACCTGCTCTGAGATCAAGGGGTTACACTAGTTAGTGTCCTGCTACCATTCACCTGCTCTGAGATAACACTACAGACACTGTCCTGCTACCATTCACCTGCTCTGAGATCAAGGGGTTACTTAGTTAGTGGTGTCCTGCTACCATTCACCTGCTCTGAGATCTAGTTACTACACTACACTAACTAACACTACACTGCACTAGACTCAAGGGGTTAGTTAGTTACTGTCCTGCTACCATTCACCTGCTCTGAGATCAAGGGGTTGGTTAGTTAGTGTCCTGCTACCATTCACCTGCTCTGAGATCAAGGGGTTGGTTAGTTACTGTCCTGCTAACATTCACCTGCTCTGAGATCAAGGGGTTGGTTAGTTAGTGTGTCCTGCTAACATTCACCTGCTCTGAGATCAAGGGGTTGGTTAGTTAGTGGTGTCCTGCTACCATTCACCTGCTCTGAGATCAAGGGGTTGGTTAGTTACTACACTCCTGCTACCATTCACCTGCTCTGAGATCAAGGGGTTGGTTAGTTAGTGTGTCCTGCTACCATTCACCTGCTCTGAGATCAAGGGGTACACTAGTTAGTTAGTGTCCTGCTACCATTCACCTGCTCTGAGATCAAGGGGTTGGTTAGTTAACACTACCTACACTACACATTCACTACACTGAGATCAAGGGGTACAGTTAGTGGTGTCCTGCACCATTCCACACTGCTCTGAGATCACAGGGGTTAGTTAGTGTACCTGCTAACATTCACCTGCTCTGAGATCAAGGGGTTGGTTAGTTAGTGGTGTCCTGCTACCATTCACACTGCTCTGAGATCACTAGGGGTTGGTTAGTTAGTGGTGTCCTGCTACCATTCACCTGCTCTGAGATCAAGGGGTTGGTTAGTTAGTGTACCTGCTAACATTCACCTGCTCTGAGATCAAGGGGTTGGTTAGTTAGTGTCCTGCTACCATTCACCTGCACTACACTACACTGCTACCTTCACACTCTGAGATCAAGGGGTTGGTTAGTTACTGTCCTGCTACCATTCACCTGCTCTGAGATCAAGGGGTTGGTTAGTTAGTGTACCTGCTACCATTCACCACTCTGAGATCAAGGGGTTGGTTAGTTAGTGTGTCCTGCTACCATTCACCTGCTCTGAGATCAAGGGGTTGGTTACCTACACTAGTGGTGTCCTGCACTACACTTCACTGCTCTGAGATCAAGGGGTACACTACATTCACCTAGATCACTAGTGGTGTCCTGCTACCATTCACCTGCTCTGAGATCAAGGGGTTGGTTAGTTAGTGTCCTGCTACCATTCACCTGCTCTGAGATCAAGGGGTTGGTTAGTTAGTGGTCCTGCTACCATTCACCTGCTCTGAGATCAAGGGGTTGGTTAGTTAGTGTCCTGCTACCATTCACCTGCACTGAGATCACTAGGGGTTGGTTACACTACACTGCTACCATTCACCTGCTCTGAGATCAAGGGGTTGGTTAGTGGTGTCCTGCTACCATTCACCTGCTCTGAGATCACTTGGTTAGTGGTGTACACTACCATTCACCTGCTCTGAGATCAAGGGGTTGGTTACACTACACTACACTGCACTACATTCACCTGCTCTGAGATCAAGGGGTTGGTTAGTTACACTACACTAACACTTGTTAGTGTCTGCTACACTACATTAACACTACACTCACTCACTGTCTCTCACTGCACTCACTCACTCTCTACACTCTCACTGTCTCGACACTACTTAACACTACACTACTCTCACTACACTACACTCTCTACTCACTACAATACACTACTCTACTCTCAATACTCTCACTACACTACACTACACTAACACTACACTACACTACAGTGGTGTGTCTGAGGGTGGCTACACTGGTCTGTGTTGCTACACTAACTACACTCCCAGTGGGTGGAGCTGGAGGGCTGACTACACTGTTTGACACTAACTACACTAACACTGGAGTTGCCACTGACACTCAAACAGAAGAACTACACTCACTCACTATCACCTGAGGACTCCACACTCAGGACTGACACTACATGTACACTACACTACACTACACTACACTACACTAA
>NW_025746024.1:0-80000 GCF_021184085.1 Oncorhynchus gorbuscha | reverse complement strand
GTCTGTTGTCCCCACTTGCTTAAAGATGTCCACCATTGTTCCTGTACCCAAGAAAGCAAAGGTAATTGAACTAAATGACTGTCGCCCCCGTAGCACTCACTTCTGACATCAGGAAGTGTTTTCAGAGGCTAGTTAAGGATATCACTTCCACCTTTACATGACACCCTAGCCCCACTTCAGTTTGCTTACCACCCCAATGGATGACGCAATCGCCATCACTCTGCACAATGCCCTATCTCATCTGGACCATAGGAATACCTACGTAAGAATGATGTTCATCATGACAAGTGCTGAAATGGTCCATCCAGACTGACCGGGTGGTGAAGAAGGCGCAACAGCACCCCTAAGAACCTCACAAACTTCTACAGATGCACCATTGTGAGCATCCTGTCGGGCTGTATCACCACCTGGTGCGGCAACTGCACCGTCCGCAACCATAGGGTTCTCCAGAAGGTGGTGAGGTCAGCCCAACAGGACATCTACAGCACTTGTCACAGGAAGGCCAAGAAGATAATCAAGGACCACAACCACCTGAGCCACTGCCTGTTCACCCCGTTGCCATCCAGAAGGCGAGGTCAGTACAGGTGCATCAAAGCTGGGACCGAGAGAGAGGCCATCAGACTGTTAAACAGCCATCAGTAGCACAGAGAGGCTGCTGCCTACTCAAATCATTGTCCCTTGAACAAACGGATCACTAGTCACTTTAATAATCTTAGAGATCGCGCAATTTTTTTTCAACATTTTGTTAAAAATCGCTGAACATTTCAACGTCCTGCTACTCATGCCAGGAATATAGTATATGCATATGATTAGTATGTGTGGATAGAAAACACTCTGAAGTTTGTAAAACTGGTTAAACCATGTCTGTGACTATAACAGGACGTATTTAACAGGCGAAACCCGTTCACCCCCACCCCCCAAAAATACAAAATAATTATAAAATAAATCCGCCAGTTGGCTGTATTGTCTATGGCAAGGGAAAATAGATAGCTCCCAGTTTTACAAGTCCTACAGCTTCCACACGATGTCGCCAGTCTTGGCAATTGGCTTGAAGTTGTCCCTTGGTCAAATGAAGAAGAGGCACTTCATATCATCCGGTACACGACAGGATGTTTTGGAAGAGAGAATATCGACCATCATTTCAAGATGTTTACATATCCTGCATTGCTCAACTCATATGTATATACTGTATTTTATACCATCTAACTGCTAATTGCTCAACTCATATGTATATACTGTATTTTATACCATCTAACTGCTAATTGCTCAACTCATATGTATATACTGTATTTTATACCATCTAACTGCTAATTGCTCAACTCATATGTATATACTGTATTTTATACCATCTAACTGTGCCACTCATCCATACATTTATATGTACATATTCTCATTCCATTCCTTTACTTAGATTTGTGTGTACTAGGTAGTTGTTGGTGGATTGTTAGATATTACTTGTTAAAAATGTTCTGCACTGTCGGAACTAGAAGCACAAGCATTTCGCTACACTCGCGATAACATCTGCTAACCATGTGTATGTGACCAATAGAATTTGATTTGATTTGATTTTGAGAGGATGGGAGGGATTACCTAAACTGGGGCTTGGTCTGTCTCTGAGTCAATATCTTTACATGGCCTTGAAATGTGAAGAGAGGACCCAGGCTCCTAGATCATTTGGGTGGAGTCCATCATCCCTGTATAGCATACAATGGTTCTTCCTTTAAAAATGTTGTTGTTAATTGTCAGACATTGTAGCCATTAATTCTAGTTAGTGCTTGACCACCAGAGGGCATCTTTGAAAAGCATTTGACTATTTTCAATAGTGGCTGTACTAGAGAATTTAAAACCAATTTTTGTAAGAACATAGTATATGGGATTGATTTTAAGAAATGTTTCTTAATTAATTTGATTATTTTTATGGAGTTTCTATTCCAAGAAAAACTAGAAAAATGGAAATAAAACTAAACCCTCAGGAAAATATGGCGCTGTACAACGTGACCGGGTGGGAGTAGGCTACTAAAAGCAAAATAATCCCAACATTTCCACACCCTATTTGTAGTCTAACCAATACCCAAATGGAGATTCAGTGAAAATAAAAAATCTCATTGATTGATCAAGACCAGAACACAAGCATTTAGTTAGATACTAGTGTACTGTTGGAGCTAGGAACACAAGCATTTAGTTAGATATTACTGCACTGTTGGAGCTAGGAACACAAGCATTTAGTTAGATATTACTGCACTGTTGGAGCTAAGAACACAAGCATTTAGTTAGATATTAGTGCACTGTTGGAGCTAGGAACACAAACATTTAGTTAGATATTACTGCACTGTTGGAGCTAGGAATACAAGCATTTAGTTAGATATTACTGTACTGTTGGAGCTGGGAACACAAGCATTTAGTTAGATATTACTGCACTGTTGGAGCTAGGAACACAAGCATTTAGTTAGATATTACTGCACTGTTGGAGCTAGGAATACAAGCATTTAGTTAGATATTACTGTACTGTTGGAGCTAGGAACACAAGCATTTAGTTAGATATTACTGCACTGTTGGAGCTAGGAATACAAGCATTTAGCTAGATACTACTGTTGGAGCTAGGAACACAAGCATTTAGTTAGATACTACTGCACTGTTGGAGCTGGGAACACAAGCATTTAGTTAGATACTACTGCACTGTTGGAGCTAGGAACACAAGCATTTAGTTAGATATTACTGCACTGTTGGAGCTCGGAACACAAGCATTTAGTTAGATATTACTGCATAGTTGGAGTTAGGAACATAAGCATTTCGCTACACCTATGATAACATCTGCTAAATATGTGTACGCGACCAAGAACATTTAATTTGATTTACAAACCAAGCATGTGTGTTTAGTGAGTCAGCCAAATCAGAGGCAGTAGGGATGACCAGGTAGGTGTTCTCTGTTTAGTGAGTCCTCCAGATCAGAGGCAGTTGGGATGACCAGGTAGGTGTTCTCTGTTTAGTGAGTCAGCCAGATCAGAGGCAGTAGGGATAACCAGGGATGTTCTCTTTATAAGTGTGTGAATTGGACCATTTTCCTGTCCTGCTAAGCATTCAAATTGTAACTTTTGTGTACTTTTGCGAAAATGTATGGAGTAATATAGAACTGTATAGTAGAGTAGAAATTGTCAAAAATATGAATAGGAAAGTAAAGCACAGATACCCAATATAGATTGACTGACTGAGTGATGACATTGACCTGCTTAGCGTTCGAAATTTAACTTTTGGGTGTCAGAGAAAATGTACGGAGAAAAAGTACAGTATTGTAATGAGGTAAGAGTGAAAGTAATCAAAAACATAACTAGTAAAGTACAGAGAACATAAAAACTGTGATATTTAAAGTAGTACCTTAAAGTATTTTCAATGAAGTACTTCCCACCACTGCATTTAGCCTGCAGCGTTGTTTTGTGTGTTTCCTTCAGCGGTGAGGGTTTTGCCGATGTTGCCGGTGGTCCCGGTGGCTCCGTTCGTCCCGGTGGCTCCGTTGGTCCCGGTGTCTCCGGTTGCTTCTGTAGTAGATCAACAGCATGCTGTCATGGCCCAGCAGCAACACGCCATCATGAACCAACAGGCCATCATTATGGTAGGTTACGTCTAACTTATTAACCATCATTATGGTTCTGTAGGTTACGTCTAACGTATTAACCATCATTATGGTAGGTTACGTCTAACTTATTAACCATCATTATGGTAGGTTACGTCTAACTTATTAACCATCATTATGGTTCTGTAGGTTACGTCTAACTTATTAACCATCATTATGGTTCTGTAGGTTACGTCTAACTTATTAACCATCATTATGGTTCTGTAGGTTACGTCTAACTTATTAACCATCATTATGGTTCTGTAGGTTACGTCTAACTTATTAACCATCATTATGGTTCTGTAGGTTACGTCTAACTTATTAACCATCATTATGGTTCTGTAGGTTACGTCTAACTTATTAACCATCATTATGGTTCTGTAGGTTACATCTAACTTATTAACCATCATTATGGTTCTGTAGGTTACGACTAACTTATTCACCTCCTCTCCTTTCCCTCCCCTTCCTCTCCCCCTCCTCCCCCTGCCCCTCTTCCCTCCTCCCCAGGCCCAGCAGATGACAATGCAGGCCATGGCTTTAGTAACATCCCCCATGACCTCGCCACCCACCTCCCCCTCACCTCACCCCCCATGAGCCCCCTCCTCCCCCACTCCCTTCCCCCTAGCCCCTACACACATTTCCCCCCAAGCCCATATGGTAGCATCACTCCTAGCCCTTATGCCACTTCCAGTCCAGCCAGCCCGTATGCTGTCATGCCTCCCAGCCCGTATGCTGCTTCCCCTGCCACCTCCAGTCCAGCCAGCCTCCCTGACCCCTATCCTGCCCCCCAGAGCCAGACCCCTAGACCCAACTCCACTACCCAGCCTGTCCCTGTCTACCCTGGGGCTAGCCAGCCCACCAGTCCTGAGGTACAGCCATATCCAGCCAGCCTCCCTGACCCCTATCCTTCCACCCAGGTGAGAAGATACGTACCTGAGTGTAGAACCTGTCCCCGTGGGAGAACCCATTGAAGAACCCTTCTGGGTTCCAATTATAGTCTTTTCCACAGGGGTTCTACAAGGAAACCGGATGGGTTCTTCAATGGGTTCTCCCACGGGGACGGCCAAAGAACCCTTTTAGGAAGCCTTTTTCCTAAGAGTATAGTACCTATACCTGCCCAGGTAACACTTCAGGTTGACTGTGGTGTACCTGTCCAGGTAACACTTCAGGTTGACTGTGGTGTATCTGCAGGATGTTAGGACTTCAGGTTGACTGTGGTGTATCTGCAGGATGTTAGGACTTCAGGTTGACTGTGGTGTATCTGCAGGATGTTAGGACTTCAGGTTGACTGTGGTGTATCTGCAGGATGTTAGGACTTCAGGTTGACTGTGGTGTATCTGCAGGTCAGGATGTTAGGACTTCAGGTTGACTGTGGTGTATCTGCAGGATGTTAGGACTTCAGGTTGACTGTGGTGTATCTGCAGGTCAGGATGTTAGGACTTCAGGTTGACTGTGGTGTATCTGCAGGATGTTAGGACTTCAGGTTGACTGTGGTGTATCTGCAGGTCAGGATGTTAGGACTTCAGGTTGACTGTGGTGTATCTGCAGGTCAGGATGTTAGGACTTCAGGTTGACTGTGGTGTATCTGCAGGATGTTAGGACTTCAGGTTGACTGTGGTGTATCTGCAGGATGTTAGGACTTCAGGTTGACTGTGGTGTATCTGCAGGATGTTAGGACTTCAGGTTGACTGTGGTGTATCTGCAGGTCAGGATGTTAGGACTTCAGGTTGACTGTGGTGTATCTGCAGGTCAGGATGTTAGGACTTCAGGTTGACTGTGGTGTATCTGCAGGATGTTAGGACTTCAGGTTGACTGTGGTGTATCTGCAGGTCAGGATGTTAGGACTTCAGGTTGACTGTGGTGTATCTGCAGGATGTTAGGACTTCAGGTTGACTGTGGTGTATCTGCAGGTCAGGATGTTAGGACTTCAGGTTGACTGTGGTGTATCTGCAGGATGTTAGGACTTCAGGTTGACTGTGGTGTATCTGCAGGATGTTAGGACTTCAGGTTGACTGTGGTGTATCTGCAGGTCAGGATGTTAGGACTTCAGGTTGACTGTGGTGTATCTGCAGGTCAGGATGTTAGGACTCCAGGTTGACTGTGGTGTATCTGCAGGTCAGGATGTTAGGACTTCAGGTTGACTGTGGTGTATCTGCAGGATGTTAGGACTTCAGGTTGACTGTGGTGTATCTGCAGGTCAGGATGTTATGACTTCAGGTTGACTGTGGTGTATCTGCAGGATGTTATGACTTCAGGTTGACTGTGGTGTATCTGCAGGTCAGGATGTTAGGACTTCAGGTTGACTGTGGTGTATCTGCAGGATGTTAGGACTTCAGGTTGACTGTGGTGTATCTGCAGGATGTTAGGACTTCAGGTTGACTGTGGTGTATCTGCAGGATGTTAGGACTTCAGGTTGACTGTGGTGTATCTGCAGGTCAGGATGTTAGGACTTCAGGTTGACTGTGGTGTATCTGCAGGTCAGGATGTTAGGACTTCAGGTTGACTGTGGTGTATCTGCAGGTCAGGATGTTAGGACTTCAGGTTGACTGTGGTGTATCTGCAGGATGTTAGGACTTCAGGTTGACTGTGGTGTATCTGCAGGATGTTAGGACTTCAGGTTGACTGTGGTGTATCTGCAGGTCAGGATGTTAGGACTTCAGGTTGACTGTGGTGTATCTGCAGGTCAGGATGTTAGGACTTCAGGTTGACTGTGGTGTATCTGCAGGTCAGGATGTTAGGACTTCAGGTTGACTGTGGTGTATCTGCAGGTCAGGATGTTAGGACTTCAGGTTGACTGTGGTGTATCTGCAGGTCAGGATGTTAGGACTTCAGGTTGACTGTGGTGTATCTGCAGGATGTTAGGACTTCAGGTTGACTGTGGTGTATCTGCAGGTCAGGATGTTAGGACTTCAGGTTGACTGTGGTGTATCTGCAGGATGTTAGGACTTCAGGTTGACTGTGGTGTATCTGCAGGATGTTAGGACTTCAGGTTGACTGTGGTGTATCTGCAGGTCAGGATGTTAGGACTTCAGGTTGACTGTGGTGTATCTGCAGGATGTTAGGACTTCAGGTTGACTGTGGTGTATCTGCAGGTCAGGATGTTAGGACTTCAGGTTGACTGTGGTGTATCTGCAGGATGTTAGGACTTCAGGTTGACTGTGGTGTATCTGCAGGATGTTAGGACTTCAGGTTGACTGTGGTGTATCTGCAGGTCAGGATGTTAGGACTTCAGGTTGACTGTGGTGTATCTGCAGGATGTTAGGACTTCAGGTTGACTGTGGTGTATCTGCAGGATGTTAGGACTTCAGGTTGACTGTGGTGTATCTGCAGGATGTTAGGACTTCAGGTTGACTGTGGTGTATCTGCAGGTCAGGATGTTAGGACTTCAGGTTGACTGTGGTGTATCTGCAGGACGTTAGGACTTCAGGTTGACTGTGGTGTATCTGCAGGTCAGGATGTTAGAACTTCAGGTTGACTGTGGTGTATCTGCAGGTCAGGATGTTAGGACTTCAGGTTGACTGTGGTGTATCTGCAGGATGTTAGGACTTCAGGTTGACTGTGGTGTATCTGCAGGATGTTAGGACTTCAGGTTGACTGTGGTGTATCTGCAGGATGTTAGGACTTCAGGTTGACTGTGGTGTATCTGCAGGATGTTAGTTTGACTGGACTGCAGGTTGACTGTGGGTTGACTGTGGTGTATCTGCAGGTCAGGATGTTAGGACTTCAGGTTGACTGTGGTGTATCTGCAGGTCAGGATGTTAGGACTTCAGGTTGACTGTGGTGTATCTGCAGGATGTTAGGACTTCAGGTTGACTGTGGTGTATCTGCAGGTCAGGATGTTAGGACTTCAGGTTGACTGTGGTGTATCTGAAGGATGTTAGGACTTCAGGTTGACTGTGGTGTATCTGCAGGATGTTAGGACTTCAGGTTGACTGTAGTGTATCTGCAGGATGTTAGGACTTCAGGTTGACTGTGGTGTATCTGCAGGATGTTAGGACTTCAGGTTGACTGTGGTGTATCTGCAGGATGTTAGGACTTCAGGTTGACTGTGGTGTATCTGCAGGATGTTAGGACTTCAGGTTGACTGTGGTGTATCTGCAGGATGTTAGGACTTCAGGTTGACTGTGGTGTATCTGCAGGATGTTAGGACTTCAGGTTGACTGTGGTGTATCTGCAGGATGTTAGGACTTCAGGTTGACTGTGGTGTATCTGCAGGATGTTAGGACTTCAGGTTGACTGTGGTGTATCTGCAGGATGTTAGGACTTCAGGTTGACTGTGGTGTATCTGCAGGATGTTAGGACTTCAGGTTGACTGTGGTGTATCTGCAGGATGTTAGGACTTCAGGTTGACTGTGGTGTATCTGCAGGATGTTAGGACTTCAGGTTGACTGTGGTGTATCTGCAGGTCAGGATGTTAGGACTTCAGGTTGACTGTGGTGTATCTGCAGGATGTTAGGACTTCAGGTTGACTGTGGTGTATCTGCAGGTCAGGATGTTAGGACTTCAGGTTGACTGTGGTGTATCTGCAGGTCAGGATGTTAGGACTTCAGGTTGACTGTGGTGTATCTGCAGGTCAGGATGTTAGGACTTCAGGTTGACTGTGGTGTATCTGCAGGTCAGGATGTTAGAACTTCAGGTTGACTGTGGTGTATCTGCAGGATGTTAGGACTTCAGGTTGACTGTGGTGTATCTGCAGGATGTTAGGACTTCAGGTTGACTGTGGTGTATCTGCAGGTCAGGATGTTAGGACTTCAGGTTGACTGTGGTGTATCTGAAGGATGTTAGGACTTCAGGTTGACTGTGGTGTATCTGGAGGATGTTAGGACTTCAGGTTGACTGTGGTGTATCTGCAGGATGTTAGGACTTCAGGTTGACTGTGGTGTATCTGCAGGTCAGGATGTTAGGACTTCAGGTTGACTGTGGTGTATCTGCAGGATGTTAGGACTTCAGGTTGACTGTGGTGTATCTGCAGGTCAGGATGTTAGGACTTCAGGTTGACTGTGGTGTATCTGCAGGTCAGGATGTTAGGACTTCAGGTTGACTGTGGTGTATCTGCAGGATGTTAGGACTCCAGGTTGACTGTGGTGTATCTGCAGGATGTTAGGACTTCAGGTTGACTGTGGTGTATCTGCAGGTCAGGATGTTAGGACTTCAGGTTGACTGTGGTGTATCTGAAGGATGTTAGGACTTCAGGTTGACTGTGGTGTATCTGCAGGATGTTAGGACTTCAGGTTGACTGTAGTGTATCTGCAGGATGTTAGGACTTCAGGTTGACTGTGGTGTATCTGCAGGATGTTAGGACTTCAGGTTGACTGTGGTGTATCTGCAGGTCAGGATGTTAGGACTTCAGGTTGACTGTGGTGTATCTGCAGGATGTTAGGACTTCAGGTTGACTGTGGTGTATCTGCAGGATGTTAGGACTTCAGGTTGACTGTGGTGTATCTGCAGGATGTTAGGACTTCAGGTTGACTGTGGTGTATCTGCAGGATGTTAGGACTTCAGGTTGACTGTGGTGTATCTGCAGGTCAGGATGTTAGGACTTCAGGTTGACTGTGGTGTATCTGCAGGATGTTAGGACTTCAGGTTGACTGTGGTGTATCTGCAGGATGTTAGGACTTCAGGTTGACTGTGGTGTATCTGCAGGATGTTAGGACTTCAGGTTGACTGTGGTGTATCTGCAGGATGTTAGGACTTCAGGTTGACTGTGGTGTATCTGCAGGATGTTAGGACTTCAGGTTGACTGTGGTGTATCTGCAGGATGTTAGGACTTCAGGTTGACTGTGGTGTATCTGCAGGATGTTAGGACTTCAGGTTGACTGTGGTGTATCTGCAGGATGTTAGGACTTCAGGTTGACTGTGGTGTATCTGCAGGATGTTAGGACTCCAGGTTGACTGTGGTGTATCTGCAGGTCAGGATGTTAGGACTTCAGGTTGACTGTGGTGTATCTGCAGGATGTTAGGACTTCAGGTTGACTGTGGTGTATCTGCAGGTCAGGATGTTAGGACTTCAGGTTGACTGTGGTGTATCTGCAGGTCAGGATGTTAGGACTTCAGGTTGACTGTGGTGTATCTGCAGGATGTTAGGACTTCAGGTTGACTGTGGTGTATCTGCAGGTCAGGATGTTAGGACTTCAGGTTGACTGTGGTGTATCTGCAGGTCAGGATGTTAGAACTTCAGGTTGACTGTGGTGTATCTGCAGGATGTTAGGACTTCAGGTTGACTGTGGTGTATCTGCAGGATGTTAGGACTTCAGGTTGACTGTGGTGTATCTGCAGGTCAGGATGTTAGGACTTCAGGTTGACTGTGGTGTATCTGAAGGATGTTAGGACTTCAGGTTGACTGTGGTGTATCTGGAGGATGTTAGGACTTCAGGTTGACTGTGGTGTATCTGCAGGATGTTAGGACTTCAGGTTGACTGTGGTGTATCTGCAGGTCAGGATGTTAGGACTTCAGGTTGACTGTGGTGTATCTGCAGGATGTTAGGACTTCAGGTTGACTGTGGTGTATCTGCAGGTCAGGATGTTAGGACTTCAGGTTGACTGTGGTGTATCTGCAGGTCAGGATGTTAGGACTTCAGGTTGACTGTGGTGTATCTGCAGGATGTTAGGACTCAGGTTGACTGTGGTGTATCTGCAGGTCAGGATGTTAGGACTTCAGGTTGACTGTGGTGTATCTGCAGGATGTTAGGACTTCAGGTTGACTGTGGTGTATCTGCAGGTCAGGATGTTAGGACTTCAGGTTGACTGTGGTGTATCTGAAGGATGTTAGGACTTCAGGTTGACTGTGGTGTATCTGGAGGATGTTAGGACTTCAGGTTGACTGTGGTGTATCTGCAGGATGTTAGGACTTCAGGTTGACTGTGGTGTATCTGCAGGTCAGGATGTTAGGACTTCAGGTTGACTGTGGTGTATCTGCAGGATGTTAGGACTTCAGGTTGACTGTGGTGTATCTGCAGGTCAGGATGTTAGGACTTCAGGTTGACTGTGGTGTATCTGCAGGTCAGGATGTTAGGACTTCAGGTTGACTGTGGTGTATCTGCAGGATGTTAGGACTCCAGGTTGACTGTGGTGTATCTGCAGGTCAGGATGTTAGGACTTCAGGTTGACTGTGGTGTATCTGCAGGATGTTAGGACTTCAGGTTGACTGTGGTGTATCTGCAGGTCAGGATGTTAGGACTTCAGGTTGACTGTGGTGTATCTGCAGGTCAGGATGTTAGGACTTCAGGTTGACTGTGGTGTATCTGCAGGATGTTAGGACTTCAGGTTGACTGTGGTGTATCTGCAGGTCAGGATGTTAGGACTTCAGGTTGACTGTGGTGTATCTGCAGGATGTTAGGACTTCAGGTTGACTGTGGTGTATCTGCAGGATGTTAGGACTTCAGGTTGACTGTGGTGTATCTGCAGGTCAGGATGTTAGGACTTCAGGTTGACTGTGGTGTATCTGCAGGTCAGGATGTTAGGACTTCAGGTTGACTGTGGTGTATCTGCAGGATGTTAGGACTTCAGGTTGACTGTGGTGTATCTGCAGGATGTTAGGACTTCAGGTTGACTGTGGTGTATCTGCAGGTCAGGATGTTAGGACTTCAGGTTGACTGTGGTGTATCTGCAGGTCAGGATGTTAGGACTTCAGGTTGACTGTGGTGTATCTGCAGGATGTTAGGACTTCAGGTTGACTGTGGTGTATCTGCAGGTCAGGATGTTAGGACTTCAGGTTGACTGTGGTGTATCTGCAGGTCAGGATGTTAGGACTTCAGGTTGACTGTGGTGTATCTGCAGGTCAGGATGTTAGGACTTCAGGTTGACTGTGGTGTATCTGCAGGTCAGGATGTTAGGACTTCAGGTTGACTGTGGTGTATCTGCAGGTCAGGATGTTAGGACTTCAGGTTGACTGTGGTGTATCTGCAGGATGTTAGGACTTCAGGTTGACTGTGGTGTATCTGCAGGATGTTAGGACTTCAGGTTGACTGTGGTGTATCTGCAGGATGTTAGGACTTCAGGTTGACTGTGGTGTATCTGCAGGATGTTAGGACTTCAGGTTGACTGTGGTGTATCTGCAGGTCAGGATGTTAGGACTTCAGGTTGACTGTGGTGTATCTGCAGGTCAGGATGTTAGGACTTCAGGTTGACTGTGGTGTATCTGCAGGATGTTAGGACTTCAGGTTGACTGTGGTGTATCTGCAGGTCAGGATGTTAGGACTTCAGGTTGACTGTGGTGTATCTGCAGGATGTTAGGACTTCAGGTTGACTGTGGTGTATCTGCAGGATGTTAGGACTTCAGGTTGACTGTGGTGTATCTGCAGGATGTTAGGACTTCAGGTTGACTGTGGTGTATCTGCAGGATGTTAGGACTTCAGGTTGACTGTGGTGTATCTGCAGGTCAGGATGTTAGGACTTCAGGTTGACTGTGGTGTATCTGCAGGATGTTAGGACTTCAGGTTGACTGTGGTGTATCTGCAGGATGTTAGGACTTCAGGTTGACTGTGGTGTATCTGCAGGATGTTAGGACTTCAGGTTGACTGTGGTGTATCTGCAGGTCAGGATGTTAGGACTTCAGGTTGACTGTGGTGTATCTGCAGGTCAGGATGTTAGGACTTCAGGTTGACTGTGGTGTATCTGCAGGTCAGGATGTTAGGACTTCAGGTTGACTGTGGTGTATCTGCAGGATGTTAGGACTTCAGGTTGACTGTGGTGTATCTGCAGGATGTTAGGACTTCAGGTTGACTGTGGTGTATCTGCAGGATGTTAGGACTTCAGGTTGACTGTGGTGTATCTGCAGGATGTTAGGACTTCAGGTTGACTGTGGTGTATCTGCAGGATGTTAGGACTTCAGGTTGACTGTGGTGTATCTGCAGGATGTTAGGACTTCAGGTTGACTGTGGTGTATCTGCAGGTCAGGATGTTAGGACTTCAGGTTGACTGTGGTGTATCTGCAGGATGTTAGGACTTCAGGTTGACTGTGGTGTATCTGCAGGTCAGGATGTTAGGACTTCAGGTTGACTGTGGTGTATCTGCAGGATGTTAGGACTTCAGGTTGACTGTGGTGTATCTGCAGGTCAGGATGTTAGGACTTCAGGTTGACTGTGGTGTATCTGCAGGATGTTAGGACTTCAGGTTGACTGTGGTGTATCTGCAGGTCAGGATGTTAGGACTTCAGGTTGACTGTGGTGTATCTGCAGGTCAGGATGTTAGGACTTCAGGTTGACTGTGGTGTATCTGCAGGTCAGGATGTTAGAACTTCAGGTTGACTGTGGTGTATCTGCAGGATGTTAGGACTTCAGGTTGACTGTGGTGTATCTGCAGGATGTTAGGACTTCAGGTTGACTGTGGTGTATCTGCAGGTCAGGATGTTAGGACTTCAGGTTGACTGTGGTGTATCTGCAGGTCAGGATGTTAGGACTTCAGGTTGACTGTGGTGTATCTGCAGGTCAGGATGTTAGGACTCCAGGTTGACTGTGGTGTATCTGCAGGATGTTAGGACTTCAGGTTGACTGTGGTGTATCTGCAGGTCAGGATGTTAGGACTTCAGGTTGACTGTGGTGTATCTGCAGGTCAGGATGTTAGGACTTCAGGTTGACTGTGGTGTATCTGCAGGATGTTAGGACTTCAGGTTGACTGTGGTGTATCTGCAGGTCAGGATGTTAGGACTTCAGGTTGACTGTGGTGTATCTGCAGGTCAGGATGTTAGGACTTCAGGTTGACTGTGGTGTATCTGCAGGATGTTAGGACTTCAGGTTGACTGTGGTGTATCTGCAGGTCAGGATGTTAGGACTTCAGGTTGACTGTGGTGTATCTGCAGGTCAGGATGTTAGGACTTCAGGTTGACTGTGGTGTATCTGCAGGATGTTAGGACTTCAGGTTGACTGTGGTGTATCTGCAGGATGTTAGGACTTCAGGTTGACTGTGGTGTATCTGCAGGATGTTAGGACTCCAGGTTGACTGTGGTGTATCTGCAGGATGTTAGGACTTCAGGTTGACTGTGGTGTATCTGCAGGATGTTAGGACTTCAGGTTGACTGTGGTGTATCTGCAGGTCAGGATGTTAGGACTTCAGGTTGACTGTGGTGTATCTGCAGGATGTTAGGACTTCAGGTTGACTGTGGTGTATCTGCAGGTCAGGATGTTAGGACTTCAGGTTGACTGTGGTGTATCTGCAGGATGTTAGGACTTCAGGTTGACTGTGGTGTATCTGCAGGATGTTAGGACTTCAGGTTGACTGTGGTGTATCTGCAGGTCAGGATGTTAGGACTTCAGGTTGACTGTGGTGTATCTGCAGGATGTTAGGACTTCAGGTTGACTGTGGTGTATCTGCAGGACGTTAGGACTTCAGGTTGACTGTGGTGTATCTGCAGGACGTTAGGACTTCAGGTTGACTGTGGTGTATCTGCAGGATGTTAGGACTTCAGGTTGACTGTGGTGTATCTGCAGGTCAGGATGTTAGGACTTCAGGTTGACTGTGGTGTATCTGCAGGTCAGGATGTTAGGACTTCAGGTTGACTGTGGTGTATCTGCAGGATGTTAGGACTTCAGGTTGACTGTGGTGTATCTGCAGGATGTTAGGACTTCAGGTTGACTGTGGTGTATCTGCAGGATGTTAGGACTTCAGGTTGACTGTGGTGTATCTGCAGGATGTTAGGACTTCAGGTTGACTGTGGTGTATCTGCAGGATGTTATGAGTTCAGGTTGACTGTGGTGTATCTGCAGGTCAGGATGTTAGGACTTCAGGTTGACTGTGGTGTATCTGCAGGATGTTAGGACTTCAGGTTGACTGTGGTGTATCTGCAGGATGTTAGGACTTCAGGTTGACTGTGGTGTATCTGCAGGTCAGGATGTTAGGACTTCAGGTTGACTGTGGTGTATCTGCAGGATGTTAGGACTTCAGGTTGACTGTGGTGTATCTGCAGGTCAGGATGTTAGGACTTCAGGTTGACTGTGGTGTATCTGAAGGATGTTAGGACTTCAGGTTGACTGTGGTGTATCTGCAGGTCAGGATGTTAGGACTTCAGGTTGACTGTGGTGTATCTGCAGGATGTTAGGACTTCAGGTTGACTGTGGTGTATCTGCAGGATGTTAGGACTTCAGGTTGACTGTGGTGTATCTGCAGGTCAGGATGTTAGGACTCCAGGTTGACTGTGGTGTATCTGCAGGATGTTAGGACTCCAGGTTGACTGTGGTGTATCTGCAGGATGTTAGAACTTCAGGTTGACTGTGGTGTATCTGCAGGATGTTAGGACTTCAGGTTGACTGTGGTGTATCTGCAGGATGTTAGGACTTCAGGTTGACTGTGGTGTATCTGCAGGATGTTAGGACTTCAGGTTGACTGTGGTGTATCTGCAGGATGTTAGGACTTCAGGTTGACTGTGGTGTATCTGCAGGTCAGGATGTTAGGACTTCAGGTTGACTGTGGTGTATCTGCAGGATGTTAGGACTTCAGGTTGACTGTGGTGTATCTGCAGGTCAGGATGTTAGGACTTCAGGTTGACTGTGGTGTATCTGCAGGATGTTAGGACTTCAGGTTGACTGTGGTGTATCTGCAGGTCAGGATGTTAGGACTTCAGGTTGACTGTGGTGTATCTGCAGGATGTTAGGACTTCAGGTTGACTGTGGTGTATCTGCAGGTCAGGATGTTAGGACTTCAGGTTGACTGTGGTGTATCTACAGGATGTTAGGACTTCAGGTTGACTGTGGTGTATCTGCAGGATGTTAGGACTTCAGGTTGACTGTGGTGTATCTGCAGGATGTTAGGACTTCAGGTTGACTGTGGTGTATCTGCAGGTCAGGATGTTAGGACTTCAGGTTGACTGTGGTGTATCTGCAGGATGTTATGACTTCAGGTTGACTGTGGTGTATCTGCAGGATGTTAGGACTTCAGGTTGACTGTGGTGTATCTGCAGGATGTTAGGAATTCAGGTTGACTGTGGTGTATCTGCAGGTCAGGATGTTAGGACTTCAGGTTGACTGTGGTGTATCTGCAGGATGTTAGGACTTCAGGTTGACTGTGGTGTATCTGCACGACGTTAGGACTTCAGGTTGACTGTGGTGTATCTGCAGGTCAGGATGTTAGGACTTCAGGTTGACTGTGGTGTATCTGCAGGATGTTAGGACTTCAGGTTGACTGTGGTGTATCTGCAGGTCAGGATGTTAGGACTTCAGGTTGACTGTGGTGTATCTGCAGGATGTTAGGACTTCAGGTTGACTGTGGTGTATCTGCAGGTCAGGATGTTAGGACTTCAGGTTGACTGTGGTGTATCTGCAGGATGTTAGGACTTCAGGTTGACTGTGGTGTATCTGCAGGTCAGGATGTTAGGACTTCAGGTTGACTGTGGTGTATCTACAGGATGTTAGGACTTCAGGTTGACTGTGGTGTATCTGCAGGATGTTAGGACTTCAGGTTGACTGTGGTGTATCTGCAGGATGTTAGGACTTCAGGTTGACTGTGGTGTATCTGCAGGTCAGGATGTTAGGACTTCAGGTTGACTGTGGTGTATCTGCAGGATGTTATGACTTCAGGTTGACTGTGGTGTATCTGCAGGATGTTAGGACTTCAGGTTGACTGTGGTGTATCTGCAGGATGTTAGGACTTCAGGTTGACTGTGGTGTATCTGCAGGTCAGGATGTTAGGACTTCAGGTTGACTGTGGTGTATCTGCAGGATGTTAGGACTTCAGGTTGACTGTGGTGTATCTGCAGGATGTTAGGACTTCAGGTTGACTGTGGTGTATCTGCAGGTCAGGATGTTAGGACTTCAGGTTGACTGTGGTGTATCTGCAGGATGTTAGGACTTCAGGTTGACTGTGGTGTATCTGCAGGATGTTAGGACTTCAGGTTGACTGTGGTGTATCTGCAGGATGTTAGGACTTCAGGTTGACTGTGGTGTATCTGCAGGATGTTAGGACTTCAGGTTGACTGTGGTGTATCTGCAGGATGTTAGGACTCCAGGTTGACTGTGGTGTATCTGCAGGATGTTAGGACTCCAGGTTGACTGTGGTGTATCTGCAGGTCAGGATGTTAGGACTTCAGGTTGACTGTGGTGTATCTGCAGGTCAGGATGTTAGGACTTCAGGTTGACTGTGGTGTATCTGCAGGTCAGGATGTTAGGACTTCAGGTTGACTGTGGTGTATCTGCAGGATGTTAGGACTTCAGGTTGACTGTGGTGTATCTGCAGGATGTTAGGACTTCAGGTTGACTGTGGTGTATCTGCAGGATGTTAGGACTTCAGGTTGACTGTGGTGTATCTGCAGGATGTTAGGACTTCAGGTTGACTGTGGTGTATCTGCAGGTCAGGATGTTAGGACTTCAGGTTGACTGTGGTGTATCTGCAGGTCAGGATGTTAGGACTTCAGGTTGACTGTGGTGTATCTGCAGGTCAGGATGTTAGGACTTCAGGTTGACTGTGGTGTATCTGCAGGATGTTAGGACTTCAGGTTGACTGTGGTGTATCTGCAGGATGTTAGGACTTCAGGTTGACTGTGGTGTATCTGCAGGATGTTAGGACTTCAGGTTGACTGTGGTGTATCTGCAGGATGTTAGGACTTCAGGTTGACTGTGGTGTATCTGCAGGTCAGGATGTTAGGACTTCAGGTTGACTGTGGTGTATCTGCAGAACGTTAGGACTTCAGGTTGACTGTGGTGTATCTGCAGGATGTTAGGACTTCAGGTTGACTGTGGTGTATCTGCAGGTCAGGATGTTAGGACTTCAGGTTGACTGTGGTGTATCTGCAGGATGTTAGGACTTCAGGTTGACTGTGGTGTATCTGCAGGATGTTAGGACTTCAGGTTGACTGTGGTGTATCTGCAGGTCAGGATGTTAGGACTCAGGTTGACTGTGGTGTATCTGCAGGATGTTAGGACTTCAGGTTGACTGTGGTGTATCTGCAGGATGTTAGGACTTCAGGTTGACTGTGGTGTATCTGCAGGATGTTAGGACTTCAGGTTGACTGTGGTGTATCTGCAGGATGTTAGGACTTCAGGTTGACTGTGGTGTATCTGCAGGATGTTAGGACTTCAGGTTGACTGTGGTGTATCTGCAGGATGTTAGGACTTCAGGTTGACTGTGGTGTATCTGCAGGATGTTAGGACTTCAGGTTGACTGTGGTGTATCTGCAGGTCAGGATGTTAGGACTTCAGGTTGACTGTGGTGTATCTGCAGGATGTTAGGACTTCAGGTTGACTGTGGTGTATCTGCAGGTCAGGATGTTAGGACTTCAGGTTGACTGTGGTGTATCTGCAGGATGTTAGGACTTCAGGTTGACTGTGGTGTATCTGCAGGTCAGGATGTTAGGACTTCAGGTTGACTGTGGTGTATCTGCAGGTCAGGATGTTAGGACTTCAGGTTGACTGTGGTGTATCTGCAGGATGTTAGGACTTCAGGTTGACTGTGGTGTATCTGCAGGTCAGGATGTTAGGACTTCAGGTTGACTGTGGTGTATCTGCAGGATGTTAGGACTTCAGGTTGACTGTGGTGTATCTGCAGGTCAGGATGTTAGGACTTCAGGTTGACTGTGGTGTATCTGCAGGATGTTAGGACTTCAGGTTGACTGTGGTGTATCTGCAGGACGTTAGGACTTCAGGTTGACTGTGGTGTATCTGCAGGTCAGGATGTTAGGACTTCAGGTTGACTGTGGTGTATCTGCAGGATGTTAGGACTTCAGGTTGACTGTGGTGTATCTGCAGGATGTTAGGACTTCAGGTTGACTGTGGTGTATCTGCAGGACGTTTAGGACTTCAGGTTGACTGTGGTGTATCTGCAGGATGTTAGGACTTCAGGTTGACTGTGGTGTATCTGCAGGTCAGGATGTTAGGACTTCAGGTTGACTGTGGTGTATCTGCAGGATGTTAGGACTTCAGGTTGACTGTGGTGTATCTGCAGGATGTTAGGACTTCAGGTTGACTGTGGTGTATCTGCAGGTCAGGATGTTAGGACTTCAGGTTGACTGTGGTGTATCTGCAGGATGTTAGGACTTCAGGTTGACTGTGGTGTATCTGCAGGATGTTAGGACTTCAGGTTGACTGTGGTGTATCTGCAGGTCAGGATGTTAGGACTTCAGGTTGACTGTGGTGTATCTGCAGGATGTTAGGACTTCAGGTTGACTGTGGTGTATCTGCAGGATGTTAGGACTTCAGGTTGACTGTGGTGTATCTGCAGGACGTTAGGACTTCAGGTTGACTGTGGTGTATCTGCAGGATGTTAGGACTTCAGGTTGACTGTGGTGTATCTGCAGGTCAGGATGTTAGGACTTCAGGTTGACTGTGGTGTATCTGCAGGATGTTAGGACTTCAGGTTGACTGTGGTGTATCTGCAGGATGTTAGGACTTCAGGTTGACTGTGGTGTATCTGCAGGTCAGGATGTTAGGACTTCAGGTTGACTGTGGTGTATCTGCAGGATGTTAGGACTTCAGGTTGACTGTGGTGTATCTGCAGGATGTTAGGACTTCAGGTTGACTGTGGTGTATCTGCAGGTCAGGATGTTAGGACTTCAGGTTGACTGTGGTGTATCTGCAGGATGTTAGGACTTCAGGTTGACTGTGGTGTATCTGCAGGATGTTAGGACTTCAGGTTGACTGTGGTGTATCTGCAGGTCAGGATGTTAGGACTTCAGGTTGACTGTGGTGTATCTGCAGGATGTTAGGACTTCAGGTTGACTGTGGTGTATCTGCAGGATGTTAGGACTTCAGGTTGACTGTGGTGTATCTGCAGGTCAGGATGTTAGGACTTCAGGTTGACTGTGGTGTATCTGCAGGATGTTAGGACTTCAGGTTGACTGTGGTGTATCTGCAGGATGTTAGGACTTCAGGTTGACTGTGGTGTATCTGCAGGATGTTAGGACTTCAGGTTGACTGTGGTGTATCTGCAGGATGTTAGGACTTCAGGTTGACTGTGGTGTATCTGCAGGTCAGGATGTTAGGACTTCAGGTTGACTGTGGTGTATCTGCAGGATGTTAGGACTTCAGGTTGACTGTGGTGTATCTGCAGGATGTTAGGACTTCAGGTTGACTGTGGTGTATCTGCAGGATGTTAGGACTTCAGGTTGACTGTGGTGTATCTGCAGGTCAGGATGTTAGGACTTCAGGTTGACTGTGGTGTATCTGCAGGATGTTAGGACTTCAGGTTGACTGTGGTGTATCTGCAGGATGTTAGGACTTCAGGTTGACTGTGGTGTATCTGCAGGATGTTAGGACTTCAGGTTGACTGTGGTGTATCTGCAGGTCAGGATGTTAGGACTTCAGGTTGACTGTGGTGTATCTGCAGGATGTTAGGACTTCAGGTTGACTGTGGTGTATCTGCAGGTCAGGATGTTAGGACTTCAGGTTGACTGTGGTGTATCTGCAGGATGTTAGGACTTCAGGTTGACTGTGGTGTATCTGCAGGATGTTAGGACTTCAGGTTGACTGTGGTGTATCTGCAGGTCAGGATGTTAGGACTTCAGGTTGACTGTGGTGTATCTGCAGGATGTTAGGACTTCAGGTTGACTGTGGTGTATCTGCAGGTCAGGATGTTAGGACTTCAGGTTGACTGTGGTGTATCTGCAGGACTGTTAGGACTCCAGGTTGACTGTGGTGTATCTGCAGGTCAGGACGTTAGGACTTCAGGTTGACTGTGGTGTATCTGCAGGTCAGGACGTTAGGACTTCAGGTTGACTGTGGTGTATCTGCAGGATGTTAGGACTCCAGGTTGACTGTGGTGTATCTGCAGGATGTTAGGACTTCAGGTTGACTGTGGTGTATCTGCAGGATGTTAGGACTTCAGGTTGACTGTTGTATCTGCAGGATGTTAGTTCAGGGTTGACTGTGGTGTATCTGCAGGTCAGGATGTTAGGACTTCAGGTTGACTGTGGTGTATCTGCAGGTCAGGATGTTAGGACTTCAGGTTGACTGTGGTGTATCTGCAGGATGTTAGGACTTCAGGTTGACTGTGGTGTATCTGCAGGTCAGGATGTTAGGACTTCAGGTTGACTGTGGTGTATCTGCAGGATGTTAGGACTTCAGGTTGACTGTGGTGTATCTGCAGGATGTTAGGACTTCAGGTTGACTGTGGTGTATCTGCAGGTCAGGATGTTAGGACTTCAGGTTGACTGTGGTGTATCTGCAGGTCAGGATGTTAGGACTTCAGGTTGACTGTGGTGTATCTGCAGGATGTTAGGACTTCAGGTTGACTGTGGTGTATCTGCAGGATGTTAGGACTTCAGGTTGACTGTGGTGTATCTGCAGGATGTTAGGACTTCAGGTTGACTGTGGTGTATCTGCAGGTCAGGATGTTAGGACTTCAGGTTGACTGTGGTGTATCTGCAGGATGTTAGGACTTCAGGTTGACTGTGGTGTATCTGCAGGTCAGGATGTTAGGACTTCAGTTTGACTGTGGTGTATTGACTGTGGTGTATCTGCAGGTCAGGATGTTAGGACTTCAGGTTGACTGTGGTGTATCTGCAGGTCAGGATGTTAGGACTTCAGGTTGACTGTGGTGTATCTGCAGGATGTTAGGACTTCAGGTTGACTGTGGTGTATCTGCAGGATGTTAGGACTTCAGGTTGACTGTGGTGTATCTGCAGGTCAGGATGTTAGGACTTCAGGTTGACTGTGGTGTATCTGCAGGATGTTAGGACTTCAGGTTGACTGTGGTGTATCTGCAGGTCAGGATGTTAGGACTTCAGGTTGACTGTGGTGTATCTGCAGGATGTTAGGACTTCAGGTTGACTGTGGTGTATCTGCAGGATGTTAGGACTTCAGGTTGACTGTGGTGTATCTGCAGGATGTTAGGACTTCAGGTTGACTGTGGTGTATCTGCAGGATGTTAGGACTTCAGGTTGACTGTGGTGTATCTGCAGGTCAGGATGTTAGGACTTCAGGTTGACTGTGGTGTATCTGCAGGTCAGGATGTTAGGACTTCAGGTTGACTGTGGTGTATCTGCAGGATGTTAGGACTTCAGGTTGACTGTGGTGTATCTGCAGGTCAGGATGTTAGGACTTCAGGTTGACTGTGGTGTATCTGCAGGATGTTAGGACTTCAGGTTGACTGTGGTGTATCTGCAGGAGGATGTTAGGACTTCAGGTTGACTGTGGTGTATCTGCAGGATGTTAGGACTTCAGGTTGACTGTGGTGTATCTGCAGGATGTTAGGACTTCAGGTTGACTGTGGTGTATCTGCAGGTCAGGATGTTAGGACTTCAGGTTGACTGTGGTGTATCTGCAGGTCAGGATGTTAGGACTTCAGGTTGACTGTGGTGTATCTGCAGGATGTTAGGACTTCAGGTTGACTGTGGTGTATCTGCAGGATGTTAGGACTTCAGGTTGACTGTGGTGTATCTGCAGGTCAGGATGTTAGGACTTCAGGTTGACTGTGGTGTATCTGCAGGTCAGGATGTTAGGACTTCAGGTTGACTGTGGTGTATCTGCAGGTCAGGATGTTAGGACTTCAGGTTGACTGTGGTGTATCTGCAGGATGTTAGGACTTCAGGTTGACTGTGGTGTATCTGCAGGATGTTAGGACTTCAGGTTGACTGTGGTGTATCTGCAGGTCAGGATGTTAGGACTTCAGGTTGACTGTGGTGTATCTGCAGGTCAGGATGTTAGGACTTCAGGTTGACTGTGGTGTATCTGCAGGATGTTAGGACTTCAGGTTGACTGTGGTGTATCTGCAGGTCAGGATGTTAGGACTTCAGGTTGACTGTGGTGTATCTGCAGGTCAGGATGTTAGGACTTCAGGTTGACTGTGGTGTATCTGCAGGTCAGGATGTTAGGACTTCAGGTTGACTGTGGTGTATCTGCAGGATGTTATGACTTCAGGTTGACTGTGGTGTATCTGCAGGATGTTAGGACTTCAGGTTGACTGTAGTGTATCTGCAGGTCAGGATGTTAGGACTTCAGGTTGACTGTGGTGTATCTGCAGGATGTTAGGACTTCAGGTTGACTGTGGTGTATCTGCAGGTCAGGATGTTAGGACTTCAGGTTGACTGTGGTGTATCTGCAGGTCAGGATGTTAGGACTTCAGGTTGACTGTGGTGTATCTGCAGGATGTTAGGACTTCAGGTTGACTGTGGTGTATCTGCAGGATGTTAGGACTTCAGGTTGACTGTGGTGTATCTGCAGGTCAGGATGTTAGGACTTCAGGTTGACTGTGGTGTATCTGCAGGATGTTAGGACTTCAGGTTGACTGTGGTGTATCTGCAGGTCAGGATGTTATGACTTCAGGTTGACTGTGGTGTATCTGCAGGATGTTAGGACTTCAGGTTGACTGTGGTGTATCTGCAGGATGTTAGGACTTCAGGTTGACTGTGGTGTATCTACAGGATGTTAGGACTTCAGGTTGACTGTGGTGTATCTGCAGGTCAGGATGTTAGGACTTCAGGTTGACTGTGGTGTATCTGCAGGATGTTAGGACTTCAGGTTGACTGTGGTGTATCTGCAGGATGTTAGGACTTCAGGTTGACTGTGGTGTATCTGCAGGATGTTAGGACTTCAGGTTGACTGTGGTGTATCTGCAGGATGTTAGGACTTCAGGTTGACTGTGGTGTATCTGCAGGATGTTAGGACTTCAGGTTGACTGTGGTGTATCTGCAGGATGTTAGGACTTCAGGTTGACTGTGGTGTATCTGCAGGATGTTAGGACTTCAGGTTGACTGTGGTGTATCTGCAGGTCAGGATGTTAGGACTCCAGGTTGACTGTGGTGTATCTGCAGGATGTTAGGACTTCAGGTTGACTGTGGTGTATCTGCAGGATGTTAGGACTTCAGGTTGACTGTGGTGTATCTGCAGGATGTTAGGACTTCAGGTTGACTGTGGTGTATCTGCAGGTCAGGATGTTAGGACTTCAGGTTGACTGTGGTGTATCTGCAGGTCAGGATGTTAGGACTTCAGGTTGACTGTGGTGTATCTGCAGGATGTTAGGACTTCAGGTTGACTGTGGTGTATCTGCAGGATGTTAGGACTTCAGGTTGACTGTGGTGTATCTGCAGGTCAGGATGTTAGGACTTCAGGTTGACTGTGGTGTATCTGCAGGATGTTAGGACTTCAGGTTGACTGTGGTGTATCTACAGGATGTTAGGACTCCAGGTTGACTGTGGTGTATCTGCAGGATGTTAGGACTTCAGGTTGACTGTGGTGTATCTGCAGGTCATGTTAGGACTTCAGGTTGACTGTGGTGTATCTGCAGGATGTTAGGACTTCAGGTTGACTGTGGTGTATCTGAAGGATGTTAGGACTTCAGGTTGACTGTGGTGTATCTGCAGGATGTTTAGGACTTCAGGTTGACTGTGGTGTATCTGCAGGATGTTAGGACTTCAGGTTGACTGTGGTGTATCTGCAGGATGTTAGGACTTCAGGTTGACTGTGGTGTATCTGCAGGATGTTAGGACTTCAGGTTGACTGTGGTGTATCTGCAGGATGTTAGGACTTCAGGTTGACTGTGGTGTATCTGCAGGATGTTAGGACTTCAGGTTGACTGTGGTGTATCTGCAGGATGTTAGGACTTCAGGTTGACTGTGGTGTATCTGCAGGATGTTAGGACTTCAGGTTGACTGTGGTGTATCTGCAGGATGTTAGGACTTATAGGTTGACTGTGGTGTATCTGCAGGATGTTAGGACTTATATGTTGACTGTGGTGTATCTGCAGGACGTTAGGACTTCAGGTGTGTGATTTATGGCTCCCTCCTCCATCAGGCCAAGACCGCAGGTAAAGACGCAGTTCCTCACCAGAAGTCTCCAGCCATCCCCATCAACAAGGAACCTGCCAGGAAGTTTGGTAATTCATTCATTAATAACATCACATGATTTTATATGATTATATTATAATCATTATATGATTCATAACAATCAGACATTATATGATATATACCACAATCAGACATTATATGATTTATACCACAATCAGACATTATATGATATATAACACAATCAGACATTATATGATATATACCACAATCAGACATTATATGATTTATAACAATCAGACATTATATGATATATAACAATCAGACATTATATGATATATAACAATCAGACATTATATGATATATACCAATCAGACATTATATGATATATAACAATCAGACATTATATGATATATACCACAATCAGACATTATATGATATATACCACAATCAGACATTATATGATTTATACCACAATCAGACATTATATGATTTATAACAATCAGACATTATATGATATATAACAATCAGACATTATATGATATATAACAATCAGACATTATATGATATATAACACAATCAGACATTATATGATTTATAACAATCAGACATTATATGATATATAACAATCAGACATTATATGATTTATAACAATCAGACATTATATGATTTATAACAATCAGACATTATATGATATATAACAATCAGACATTATATGATTTATACCACAATCAGACATTATATGATATATAACAATCAGACATTATATGATTTATAACAATCAGACATTATATGATATATAACAATCAGACATTATATGATATATAACAATCAGACATTATATGATTTATAACAATCAGACATTATATGATATATAACAATCAGACATTATATGATATATACCACAATCAGACATTATATGATTTATACCACAATCAGACATTATATGATATATACCACAATCAGACATTATATGATTTATAACAATCAGACATTATATGATTTATAACAATCAGACATTATATGATATATAACAATCAGACATTATATGATATATACCACAATCAGACATTATATGATATATACCAATCAGACATTATATGATTTATACCACAATCAGACATTATATGATATATAACAATCAGACATTATATGATTTATACCACAATCAGACATGATATGATTTATAACAATCAGACATTATATGATTTATAACAATCAGACATTATATGATTTATAACAATCAGACATTATATGATATATAACAATCAGACATTATATGATTTATACCACAATCAGACATTATATGATTTATAACAATCAGACATTATATGATTTATAACAATCAGACATTATATGATATATAACAATAAGACATTATATGATTTATAACAATCAGACATTATATGATATATACCACAATCAGACATTATATGATATATACCACAATCAGACATTATATGATATATACCACAATCAGACATTATATGATATATACCACAATCAGACATTATATTACATTTACATTTACATTTAAGTCATTTAGCAGACGCTCTTATCCAGAGCGACTTACAAATTGGTGCATTCACCTTATGACATCCAGTGGAACAGTCACTTTACAATAGTGCATCTAAATCTTAAAGGGGGGTGAGAAGGATTACTTTATCCTATCCTAAGTATTCCTTAAAGAGGTGGGGTTTCAGGTGTCTCTGGAAGGTGGTGATTGACTCCGCTGTCCTGGCGTCGTGAGGGAGTTTGTTCCACCATTGGGGAGCCAGAGCAGCGAACAGTTTTGACTGGGCTGAGCGGGAACTGTACTTCCTCAGTGGTAGGGAGGCGAGCAGGCCAGAGGTGGATGAACGCAGTGCCCTTATTTGGGTGTAGGGCCTGATCAGAGCCTGGAGGCACTGAGGTGCCGTTCCCCCTCACAGCTCCGTAGGCAAGCACCATGGTCTTGTAGCGGATGCGAGCTTCAACTGGAAGCCAGTGGAGAGAGCGGAGGAGCGGGGTGACGTAAGAGAACTTGGGAAGGTTGAACACTAGACGGGCTGCGGCGTTCTGGATGAGTTGTAGGGGTTTAATGGCACAGGCAAGGAGCCCAGCCAACAGCGAGTTGCAGTAATCCAGACGGGAGATGACAAGTGCCTGGATTAGGACCTGCGCCGCTTCCTGTGTGAGGCAGGGTCGTACTCTGCGGATGTTGTAGAGCATGAACCTACAGGAACGGGCCACCGCCTTGATGTTAGTTGAGAACGACAGGGTGTTGTCCAGGATCACGCCAAGGTTCTTAGCGCTCTGGGAGGAGGACACAATGGAGTTGTCAACCGTGATGGCGAGATCATGGAACGGGCAGTCCTTCCCCGGGAGGAAGAGCAGCTCCGTCTTGCCGAAGTTCAGCTTGAGGTGGTGATCCGTCATCCACACTGATATATATTATATGATATATACCACAACCAGTCCTCTCTCCCCAGTGGTGACCAGTCCTCTCTCCCCAGTGGTGACCAGTCCTCTCTCCCCGGTGGTGATCAGTCATCTCTCCCCTGTGGTGACCAGTCCTCTCTCCCCAGTGGTGCCCAATCCTCTCTCCCCAGTGGTGACCAGTCCTGCTCCCCGGTGGTGACCAGTCCTCTCTCCCCTGTGGTGACCAGTCCTCTCTCCCCAGTGGTGATCAGTCATCTCTCCCCTGTGGTGACCAGTCCTCTCTCCCCAGTGGTGACCAGTCCTCTCTCCCTAGTGGTGACCAGTCCTCTCTCCCCTGTGGTGACCAGTCCTCTCTCTCCCTATGTGATGTGTAGCTCCGGTGGTGACCAGTCCTGCTCCCCCTGCTGCTGAGGTGGTGAAGTCATCAGTGTTGCCTCAGGTAGACATCGTACCCAGCAGTAACATCAAGGATATCATCAGACAGTACGACACTCCTCCGCCCGTGACTGATGCCCTACCGCCCGGCAAGAGGTCAGAGGTCACACACACACAGTGCTCAGCATCATGAAAACTCTATTCTGACTCCAGACTACTCTGCTTCTATTCAGTTTCCATTCAGCTTCTATTACATTTGCATACATATTCTATTCATCCTTATTCAGTCCGTTTTATTCAGTCATTCTTTTTTCCCTTTTATTTCACCTTTATTTAACCAGGTATTGATATATTATATATATAACCCTTTATTTAACCAGGTAGGTTAGTTGAGAACAAGTTCTTGTTTACAACTGCGACCTGGCCAAGATAAAGCAAAGCAGTGCGACACAAACAACAACACAGGAGTTACACATGGAATAAACAAACATACAGTCAATAACACAATAGAAAAAGTCTATATACAGTGTGTGTAAATGAGGTAAGATTAGGGAGGTAAGGCAATAAATATGCCGTATTGGCGAAATAATGACAATTTAGCAATTAAACACTGGAGTGATCGATGTGCAGAAGATGAATGTACAAGTAGAGGTACTCAGCAATAACATAAATAACAGTATGGGGATGAGGTAGTTGGGTGAGGTAGGTAGTTGGATGGGCTGTTTACAGATTGGCTGTGTACAGGTGCAGTGATCTGTGAGCTGCTCTGACAGCTGATGCTTAAAGTTAGTGAGGGAGATGTGAGTCTCCAGCTTCAGAGATTTTTGTAGTTCTTTCCAATCACTGGCAGCAGAGAACTGGAATTAAAGGCGGCCAAAGGAGGTGTTGGCTTTGGGGGATGACCAGTGAGATATACCTGCTGGAGCGAGTGCTATGGGTGGGTGCTGCTATGGTGACCAGTGAGCTGAGATAATGCGGGGCTTTATCTAGCAGAGACTTGTAGATGACCTGGAGCCAGTAGGTTTGGCGACGAATATGAAGCGAGGGACAGCCAATGAGAGCATACAGGTAGCAGTGGTGGGTAGTGTATGGGGCTTTGGTGACGAAACGAATGGCACTCTGATAGACTGCATCCAATTTGCTGAGTAGTGTGTTGGAGGCTATTTTGTAAATGACATCGCTGAAGTCAAGGATTGATAGGATAGTCAGTTTTACGAGGGTATGTTAGGCAGCGTGAGTGAAGGATGTTTTGTTGTGAAATAGGAAGCAAATTCTAGATTTAATTTTGGATTGGAGATGCTCAATATGAGTCCGGAAGGAGAGGGTTATGGGGGTGTCTTGGGCAACTTGCTGTGGGGGGTGCAGAGCTGTTGACCGGGGTAGGGGTAGCCAGGTGGAAAGCATGGCCAGCAGTAGAATGCTTATTGAAATTCTCTATTATCGTAGATTTATCAGTGTTAACAGTGTTTCCTAGCCTCAGGGCAGCTGGGATGAGGTGCTCTTATTAGTCATGGACTTTTTGGAGTTTGTAATACAGGATGCATATTCCTGTTTGAAAAGCCTTGGCTTTTCTAACTGTCTGTGTATATTGGTGTCTAACTTCCCTGAAAAGTTGCATATCACGGGGGCTATTCTATGCTAATGCAGTCCGCCACAGGATGTTTTTGGGCTAGTCGAGGGCAGTCAGGTCTGGAGTGAACCAAGGGCTATATCTGTTCCTGGTTCCAAATGTTTTGAAAGGGGTATGCTTATTTAAGATGGTGAGGAAGGCATTTTTAAAGAATAACCAGGCATCCTCTACTGACGGGATGAGGTCAATATCCTTCCAGGATACCCGGGCCAAGTCGATTAGAAAGTCCTGCTCGCTGAAGTGTTTAAGGGAGCGTTTGACAGTGATGAGTGGAGGTCGTTTGAACGCAGACCCATTATGGATGCAGGCAATGAGGGTGCCGTTTGGGGCTGTTTGGTAGTCACTACTACAGTAGGCGAGCAGGGGACACAGCGTTCAGAAAAGTTAGTGGGCCGGGGCTAGTAGATGGTTCTGCAGCGACATTGTAACAGAATTGCCTGTTGAGACCACATCAGGCGATCACGTCGGCAGTCCAGTCGTGATGGATCGGCGGGGCTCCGTGTCGAAAATAAAGGGTCAGGGCCAATTGGCAAAGGAGGTATTGTAGCCCTATAATTTGCTGGTATATGGGTCTAGCTCGAGGCTAGCTCAAGGCTAACTGGTGCTTGCTTCGGGACGGAGCCATTAGCTAACAGTAGCCAGTCGTTTGCAGCTAGCTAGCTGCGATGATCCGGAGTAATGATCCGGAGCGGCAGGAATCCGGTGATGTGGTGGAGAGAAGCAGTCCGATATGTTCTGGGTTGATATTGCGCTGTGCAGACTGGCAGGTGATTGTCCGAGCTAAGAATGGCTGATGACGGGGGAAAAAGGTGAGGTTCATGTCCTTATTCAGTCTTATTCAGTCAGTCTTATTTAGTCTTATTTAGTCTTATTCAGTCTTATTCAGTCTTATTCAGTCGTATTCAGTCAGTCTTATTTAGTCTTATTCAGTCTTATTCTGACAGTCTTATTTAGTCCTATTTAGTCTTATTCAGTAGTATTCAGTCATATTCAGTCAGTCTTATTTAGTCCTATTTAGTCTTATTCAGTCGTATTCAGTCTTATTCAGTCAGTTTTATTCAGTCAGTCTTATTCAGTCAGTCTTATTTAGTCAGTTTATTCAGTCAGTCTTATTCAGTCAGTCTTATTCAGTCAGTCTTATTTAGTCTTATTCAGTCAGTCTTATTTAGTCAATTTCAGTCAGTCTTATTTATTCTTATTTAGTCTTATTTAGTCAGTTTATTCTGTCAGTCTTATTCTGTCAGTCTTATTTAGTCCTATTCAGTCAGTCTTATTCAGCCAGTCTTATTCAGTCAGTCTTATTTAGTCTTATTCAGCCAGTCTTATTCAGTCTTATTCAGTCAGTCTTATTCAGTCAGTCTTATTTAGTCAGTCGTATTTAGTCAGTCTTATTCCGTCAGTCTTATTTAGTCTTATTCAGTCAGTCTTATTCAGTCAGTCTTATTCAGTCATATTCAGCCAGTCTTATTTAGTCAGTCTTATTTAGTATTATTCAGTCAGTCTTATTCAGTCAGTCTTATTTAGTCAGTCTTATTTAGTCAGTCTTATTTAGTATTATTCAGTCAGTCTTATTCAGTCAGTCATATTCAGTCAGTCTTATTCAGTCCGTCTTATTCAGTCAGTATTATTCAGTCAGTCTTATTTAGTCAGTCATATTCAGTCAGTCTTATTCAGTCAGTCATATTCAGTCAGTATTATTCAGTCAGTATTATTCAGTCAGTCTTATTTAGTCAGTCTTATTCAGTCAGTCATATTCAGTCAGTCTTATTCAGTCAGTCTTATTTAGTCAGTCTTATTTAGTCAGTCTTATTTAGTATTATTCAGTCAGTCTTATTCAGTCAGTCATATTCAGTCAGTCTTATTCAGTCAGTCTTATTTAGTCAGTCTATTTAGTCTTATTCAGTCAGTCTTATTCAGTCAATCTTATTCAGTCAATCTATTTAGTCTTATTTAGTCAATCTATTTAGTCTTATTTAGTCAATCTATTTAGTCTTATTTAGTCAATCTATTTAGTCTTATTTAGTCAGTCGTTTTCAGTTATATTCAGTCCTCATGTCCTCTATGTGTAGGAGACCAGAGGGGAAGTTTATGAAGATGCAGAATCCTCGTGATGAAGCTCTACAGATCCTCAAACCTCAGATGGACAACCCAACACCACAGGTACACACACACACACGCACGCACGCACGCACGCACTCACTCACTCACTCACTCACTCACTCACTCACTCACTCACACACACAAACACACACGCTCTCTCACACACACACACACACGCACGCACGCAGGCAGGCAGGCAGGCAGGCAGGCACGCACGCACGCACTTACGCACACACACGCACACACACGCACGCACGCACTCACTCACTCACTCACTCACACAAACACACACGCTCTCTCACAAACACACTCTCTCACACACACACCCACACGCTCACACACTCACACAGAGATAAACATGTACCCAACACTCTGGTATCTCTATCCAGCCCAAGCGTCCGTTAGGCCCAAGCTCCTCTACGATGGCTCTAAAGGAAGCAGGGACTAACCCCACCAAGAGGGCCAAGAAGAGGGCCCCTGAACGCCCTCAACCACTCCCTCTACCAGGTACAACACTGACAGACAGTTTGATGTGCGGCTGGTTTTTGATTGACAGCTCTAAAGAACCAATGACTATGGATAGTTGTTTAGTGACAACTCTTAGGGCCAATGGCTGTGTCTGTGATAGAGTGACAGCTCTAAGAACCAATGGCTGTGTGTGTAGTTGCTGACTGACAGATCCAAGAACCAATGGCTGTGGCTATACGTCAACGACAATTATAGGAACCAATGGCTGTGTGTCTCGTTGTTGAATGACATCTCTAAGGACCAATGGCTGTGTGTGACTGTTGAGTGACAGCTCAAATATCCAACTACTGTGTGTTTGTGTGGAGTGACAGCTCTTTGAGCCAATGGGCTGTGTGTCGGGTTGTTGAGTGACAACTCTGTGAGCCAATGGGCTGTGTGTCTGGTTGTTGAGTGACAGCTGTGTGCTCCAATAGTATCGCGAGAGCTGCCAGTGGAGGCGGAGACTATTCAGACCCAGCTCCATCGCAGCACAACACAAGAACACTACACCTACACCAACGTACCCTGGAAGATCTACATCAGGAAGGAGGTACAAACACACACACACACACACACAAACCCACACCACCCACACACACACACACACACACACACACACACACACACACACACACACACACACACACACACACACACACACACACACACACACACACACACACACACACACACACACACACACACACACACACACACACACACACACACACACACAGAGCTGTTCTTGGACTTGGTGCTCCGGTACCGCTTGCCGTGCAGGTAGCAGAGAGAACAGTCTATGACTAAGATGGCTGGAGTCTTTGACAAATCTTTGTGCCTCCCGCTGACACCGCCTGGTATAGAGGTACAGGATGGCATGAACCTTGACCCTGGTGATGTACTGGGTCGAACGCACTAACCTCTAATAGCCGTCAGGATGCTCTCGATGGTGCAGCTGTAAAACCTTTTGGGGATCTGAGAACCCATGCCAAATCATTTCTACCCTAAAGACAGCTTCAAACATCCCCTGGTGCTATGTGTTCTACCCTAAAGACAGCTCCAACCATCCCCTGGTGCTATGTGTTCTACCCTAAAGACAGGTTCAACCATCCCCTGGTGCTATGTGTTCTACCCTAAAGACAGCTCCAACCATCCCCTGGTGCTGAACCTCATGTTGAGTTCTAACGTCAGTGTGTTCCTGGTTTCAGGTGTTCTACCCTAAAGACAGCTCCAACCATCCCCTGGTGCTATGTGTTCTACCCTAAAGACAGCTTCAACCATCCCCTGGTGCTATGTGTTCTACCCTAAAGACAGCTCCAACCATCTCCTGGTGCTATGTGTTCTACCCTAAAGACAGCTTCAAACATCTCCTGGTGCTATGTGTTCTACCCTAAAGACAGCTTCAAACATCCCATGGTGCCATGTGTTCTACCCTAAAGACAGCTCCAACCATCCCCTGGTGCTATGTGTTCTACCCTAAAGACAGCTTCAAACATCTCCTGGTGCTATGTGTTCTACCCTAAAGACAGCTCCAACCATCCCCTGGTGCTGAACCTCATGTTGAGTTCTAACGTCAGTGTGTTCCTGGTTTCAGGTGTTCTACCCTAAAGACAGCTTCAACCATCCCCTGGTGCTGGACCTCATGTTGAGTTCTAACGTCAGTGTGTTCCTGGTTTCAGGTGTTCTACCCTAAAGACAGCTTCAAACATCTCCTGGTGCTATGTGTTCTACCCTAAAGACAGCTCCAACCATCCCCTGGTGCTGAACCTCATGTTGAGTTCTAACGTCAGTGTGTTCCTGGTTTCAGGTGTTCTACCCTAAAGACAGCTTCAACCATCCCCTGGTGCTATGTGTTCTACCCTAAAGACAGGTTCAACCATCCCCTGGTGCTGAACCTCATGTTGAGTTCTAACGTCAGTGTGTTCCTGGTTTCAGGTGTTCTACCCTAAAGACAGCTTCAACCATCCCCTGGTGCTGGACCTCATGTTGAGTTCTAACGTCAGTGTGTTCCTGGTTTCAGGTGTTCTACCCTAAAGACAGGTTCAACCATCCCCTGGTGCTGAACCTCATGTTGAGTTCTAACGTCAGTGTGTTCCTGGTTTAACATATGAATTCTACCCTAAAGACAGCTTCAACCATCCCCTGGTGCTATGTGTTCTACCCTAAAGACAGCTCCAACCATCCCCTGGTGCTGGACCTCATTTTGAGTTCTAACGTCAGTGTGTTCCTGGTTTCAGGTGTTCTACCCTAAAGACAGCTTCAACCATCCCCTGGTGCTGGACCTCATTTTGAGTTCTAACGTCAGTGTGTTCCTGGTTTCAGGTGTTCTACCCTAAAGACAGCTATCAACCATCCCCTGGTGCTGGACCTCATTTTCAAACAGGTGGGACAGTTGTTTTTTAATAACATATTGAATTGGCATAATATATATATCATATTATCATATTCCTGTTATCATATTCCTGTAACACTGTTATCATATTCCTGTAACACTGTTATCATATTCCTGTGACACTGTTATCATATTCCTGTGACACTGTTATCATATTCCTGTAACACTGTTATCATATTCCTGTTATCATATTCCTGTATCACTGTTACCATATTCCTGTTATCATATTCCTGTAACACTGTTATCATATTCCTGTATCACTGTTATCATATTCCTGTTATCATATTCCTGTTATCATATTCCTGTAACACTGTTATCATATTCCTGTATCACTGTTATCATATTCCTGTTATCATATTCCTGTAACACTGTTATCATATTCCTGTAACACTGTTACCATATTCCTGTTATCATATTCCTGTAACACTGTTATCATATTCCTGTAACCCTGTTATCATATTCCTGTTACCATATTCCTGTAACACTGTTACCATATTCCTGTTATCATATTTCTGTATCACTGTTATCATATTCCTGTTACACTGTATCACTGTTACCATATTCCTATATCACTGTTATCATATTCCTGTAACACTGTTATCATATTCCTGTATCACTGTTATCATATTCCTGTATCACTGTTATCATATTCCTGTTATCATATTCCTGTAACACTGTTATCATATTCCTGTTATCATATTCCTGTATCACTGTTATCATATTCCTGTAACAATGTTACCATATTCCTGTAACAATGTTACCATATTCCTGTATCACTGTTATCATATTCCTGTAACACTGTTATCATATTCCTGTATCACTGTTATCATATTCCTGTAACACTGTTATCATATTCCTGTTATCATATTCCTGTATCACTGTTATCATATTCCTGTAACACTGTTATCATATTCCTGTAACACTGTTATCATATTCCTGTAACACTGTTATCATATTCCTGTTATCATATTCCTGTATCACTGTTATCATATTCCTGTAACACTGTTATCATATTCCTGTTATCATATTCCTGTATCACTGTTATCATATTCCTGTATCACTTTTGTTATATTCCTGAAACAATGTTACCATATTCCTGTATCAATGTTATCATATTCCTGTTATCATATTCCTGTTATCATATTCCTGTAACACTGTTATCATATTCATGTTATCATATTCCTGTTATCATATTCCTGTTATCATATTCCTGTTACACTGTTATCATATTCCTGTAACACTGTTATCATATTCCTGTAACACTGTTATCATATTCCTGTAACACTGTTATCATATTCCTGTAACACTGTTATCATATTCCTGTTATCATATTCCTGTATCACTGTTATCATATTCCTGTTACACTGTTATCATATTCCTGTTATCATATTCCTGTTAAATTCTGTTATCATATTCCTGTAACACTGTTATCATATTCCTGTAACACTGTTATCATATTCCTGTAACACTGTTATCATATTCCTGTTATCATATTCCTGTATCACTGTTATCATATTCCTGTTATCATATTCCTGTATCACTGTTATCATATTCCTGTTATCATATTACTGTATCACTGTTATCATATTCCTGTTATCATATTCCTGTTAAACTGTTATCATATTCCTGTAACACTGTTATCATATTCCTGTAACACTGTTATCATATTCCTGTAACACTGTTATCATATTCCTGTTATCATATTCCTGTATCACTGTTATCATATTCCTGTTATCATATTCCTGTATCACTGTTATCATATTCCTGTTATCATATTCCTGTATCACTGTTATCATATTCCTGTTATCATATTCCTGTTATCATATTCCTGTTAAACTGTTATCATATTCCTGTAACACTGTTATCATATTCCCGTAACACTGTTATCATATTCCTGTAACACTGTTATCATATTCCTGTTATCATATTCCTGTATCACTGTTATCATATTCCTGTTATCATATTCCTGTATCACTGTTATCATATTCCTGTTATCATATTCCTGTTATCATATTCCTGTAACACTGTTACCATATTCCTGTAACACTGCTATCATATTCCTGTAACACTGTTATCATATTCCTGTTATCATATTCCTGTTATCATATTCCTGCTACAATATTCCTGCTACACTGTTATCATATTCCTGTAACACTGTTATCATATTCCTGTAACACTGTTATTATATTCCTGTATCACTTTTGTTATATTCATGTACCTCTAACACTAACACCTTTCTCCTCTCTCTCATCCTCTCTCTTCCTTTCTCTCCTCTCTCCTCTCTCCTCTCCTCCCTTCATCCTTTCTCCACTCTCCTCCTCTCTCTCCTCTGCTCCTCTCTCCCCCTCTCCTCCTCTCTCCTCCTTCCTCCTCTCTCATCTCCTCTTCTCTACTCTCTCCACTCCTCCCTTCCTCCTCTCTCCACTCTCCTCCTCTCTCTCCTCTGCTCCTCTCTCCCCCTCTCCTCCTCTCTCCTCCTTTCCTCCTCTCTCATCTCCTCTTCTCCTCTCTTCTCCTCTCTCTTCTCCTCTCTCCTCTCCAGATAGTGAATGATACTCTGTCTCAGGCATGTGTTAGAATCTCCAATCGGGAGAGAATGAAGATGAAGTCTCTGTTTGGTGAGTCAACTACATTACCCACAATGCTCTGGTTTGAAAGAGATATTTGTTTGTTCACTGAAAATGAATCTTTCTTACTGTTGAAATCCTGTGTGGCTCAGTTGGCAAAGCACGGCACTTGCAACACCAGGGTTGTGGGTTCAATTCCCACGTGGGACCAGTATGAAAATGCACTCAGTACTGTAAGATGCTCTGGATAAGAGTGTCTGCTGAATTACTAACATGTAATAACTGACTTGTGTCTAACAGAGAAACATGGCGTAGAGCGGAACACAGACACAGTGAACGAGGCGGTGAAGAAGGAGGTTGTCACAGTAGCCAAGGAATCCTGGGATATTTATTTCTCATGCCTATTTCCTGCCTCTGTGAGTCACATGACTTCCTGTTGTACCACATGACTTCCTGTTGCACCACATGACTTCCTGTTGCACCACATGACTTCCTGTTGCACCACATGACGTCTGGTTGCATCACATGACTTCCTGTTGCACCACATGACTTCCTGTTGCACCACATGACTTCCTGTTGCAACACATGACTTCCTTTGCACCACATTACTTCCTTTTGCACCACATGACTTCCTGTTGCACCACATGACTTCCTGTTGCACCACATTACTTCCTGTTTCACCACATTACTTCCTGTAGCACCACATGACTTCCTGTTGCACCACATGACTTCCTGTTGCACCACATTACTTCCTGTTGCACCACATGACGTCTGGTTGCACCACATGACTTCCTGTTGCACCACATGACTTCCTGTTGCACCACGTTACTTCCTGTTGCACCACATTACTTCCTGTTGCACCACATTACTTCCTGTTGTACCACATTACTTCCTGTTGCACCACATGACTTCCTGTTGCACCACATTACTTCCTGTTGCACCACATGACGTCTGGTTGCACCACATGACTTCCTGTTGCACCACATTACTTCCTGTTGCACCACATGACTTCCTGTTGCACCACATTACTTCCTGTTGCACCACATGACTTCCTGTTGCATCACAAGACTTCCTGTTGCATCACATGACTTCCTGTTGCACCACATGACTTCCTGTTGCACCACATGACTTCCTGTTGCACCACATGACGTCTGGTTGCATCACATAACTTCCTGTTGCATCACATGACTTCCTGTTGCTTGACCTGTGTGTGTTTGACCTCTCATCTATGTGTGTAATGTCAGTATATCCACCACCGTTTACATTATCTCTCTCTGTGTGTGTGTGTGTGTGTGTGTGTGTGTGTGTGTGTGTGTGTGTGTGTGTGTGTGTGTGTGTGTGTGTGTGTGTGTGTGTGTGTGTGTGTGTGTGTGTGTGTGTGTGTGTGTGTGTGTGTGTGTGTGTGTGTGTGTCTGTGTCTGTGTGTGTGTGTGTGTGTGTGTGTGTGTGTGTGTGTGTGTGTGTGTGTGTGTGTGTGTGTGTGTGTGTCTGTGTGTGTGTGTGTGTGTGTGTGTGTGTGTGTGTGTGTGTGTGTGTGTGTGTGTGTGTGTGTGTGTGTGTGTGTGTGTGTGTGTGTGTGTCTGTGTGTGTGTGTGTGTCTGTGTGTCTGTGTGTGTGTGTGTGTGTGTGTGTGTGTGTGTGTGTGTGTGTGTGTGTGTGTGTGTGTGTGTGTGTGCGCGCTGTGTGCGCGTGTGTCTGCGTCTGCGTGTGCGTGTGCGTGTGCGTGTGCGTGTGCGTGTGCGTGTGTCTGTGTCTGTGTCTGTGTCTGTGTCTGTGTGTGTGTGTGTGTGTGTGTGTGTGTGTGTGTGTGTGTGTGTGTGTGTGTGTGGGGTAGTGCAGGTACAGGGGTACAGGTGTTGTCCGTGTCTCACACCGGGATCAGGCTCCTGAAGACAGTGAAGAGCAGCACTGAGTCGGACTACTTCAGAGTCCTACGACATTACACGTAGGTTCCTCTACTACTACTACTGCCTTACACGACGTACCTCTAACCCTACTACGACATTACACGTGGTTCCTCTACTACTACTACTGCCTTACACGTGTGTGTGTAACCCTACTACGACATTACACGTGGTTCCTCTACTACTACTACTGCCTGTACACGTAGGTTCCTCTACTACTACTACTACCTTACACTGTAGGGTAACCCTACTACTACCTTACACTACGTACCCCTAACCCTACTACTACCTTACACTACGTACCCCTAACCCTACTACTACCTTACACTACGTACCCCTAACCCTACTACGACATTACACGTAGGTTCCTCTACTACTACTACTGCCTTACACGACGTACCTCTAACCCTACTACTACCTTACACTACGTACCTCTAACCCTACTACTACCTTACACTACGTACCTCTAACCCTACTACGACATTACACGTAGGTTCCTCTACTACTACTACTGCCTTACACGACGTACCCCTAACCCTACTACTACCTTACACTACGTACCTCTAACCCTACTACGACATTACACGTAGGTTCCTCTAACTACTACTACTGCCTTACACTACGTACCTCTAACCCTACTACTACATTACACGTAGGTTCCTCTAACCCTACTACTACCTTACACTACGTTCCCCTAACCCTACTACTGCCTTACACTACGTACCCTAACCCTACTACTACCTTACACTACGTACCTCTAACCCTACTACTACCTTACACTACGTACCCCTAACCCTACTACTGCCTTACACTACGTACCCCTAACCCTACTACTACCTTACACTACGTACCTCTAACCCTACTACTACCTTACACTACGTACCTCTAACCCTACTACTACCTTACACTACGTACCCCTAACCCTACTACTACCTTACACTACGTACCTCTAACCCTAACACTAACCCTACTACTACCTTACACTACGTACCTCTAACCCTACTACGACATTACACGTAGGTTCCTCTACTACTACTACTGCCTTACACGACGTACCCCTAACCCTACTACTACCTTACACTACGTACCTCTAACCCTACTACGACATTACACGTAGGTTCCTCTACTACTACTACTGCCTTACACGACGTACCTCTAACCCTACTACGACATTACACGTAGGTTCCTCTAACCCTACTACTACCTTACACTACGTACCCCTAACCCTACTACTACCTTACACTACGTACCCCTAACCCTACTACTACCTTACACTACGTACCTCTAACCCTACTACTACCTTACACTACGTACCCCTAACCCTACTACTGCCTTACACTACGTACCCCTAACCCTACTACTACCTTACACTACGTACCTCTAACCCTACTACTACCTTACACTACGTACCTCTAACCCTACTACTACCTTACACTACGTACCCCTAACCCTACTACTACCTTACACGACGTACCTCTAACCCTAACACTAACCCTACTACTACCTTACACTACGTACCTCTAACCCTACTACTACCTTACACTACGTACCTCTAACCCTACTACTACCTTACACTACGTACCCCTAACCCTACTACTACCTTACGCTACGTACCCCTAACCCTAACACTAACCCTACTACTACCTTACACTACGTACCTCTAACCCTACTACTACCTTACACTACGTACCTCTAACCCTACTACGACATTACACGTAGGTTCCTCTACTACTACTACTGCCTTACACGACGTACCTCTACTACTACTACTGCCTTACACTACGTACCTCTAACCCTACTACTACCTTACACTACGTACCTCTAACCCTACTACTGCCTTACACTACGTACCTCTAACCCTACTACTACCTTACACGACGTACCTCTAACCCTACTACTACCTTACACTACGTACCTCTAACCCTACTACTACCTTACACTACGTACCCCTAACCCTACTACTACCTTACACGACGTACCTCTAACCCTAACACTAACCCTACTACTACCTTACACTACGTACCTCTAACCCTACTACTACCTTACACTACGTACCTCTAACCCTACTACTACCTTACACTACGTACCCCTAACCCTACTACTACCTTACACGACGTACCTCTAACCCTACTACTACCTTACACTACGTACCCCTAACCCTACTACTACCTTACACTACGTACCTCTAACCCTACTACTGCCTTACACTACGTACCTCTAACCCTACTACTACCTTTCACGACGTACCTCTAACCCTACTACTACCTTACACTACGTACCCCTAACCCTACTACTACCTTACACTACGTACCTCTAACCCTACTACTACCTTACACTACGTACCTCTAACCCTACTACTACCTTACACTACGTACCTCTAACCCTACTACTACCTTACGCTACGTTATTTCTCTTTGTCCTTAGTTATTCTGTTTTCATGTGTCTCCATAGTTACGGTGTCTCTCTTTCTCCGTAGCTACGCAGACATCCTTTTTCTGACCGTACCTTCAGGGAACATGTTGGAGTTTAATCTGACCAATGAGAAGCTGATTCTGTTCTCAGCCAAGGCTCCACAGGTCAAACACATCGTGGACTGCTTCATCATTGAGATCAAGAAGGTGAGAAACACAATACTAAATACTAACACACTACCAGAAACACAATACTAAATACTAACATACTACCAGAACCACAATACTAAATACTAACACACTACTAGAACCACAATACTAAATACTAACACACTACTAGAAACACAATACTAAATACTAACACACTACTTTATTACTGACCTCAAGAAGGTAGAACCACAATACTAAATACTAACACACTACTAGAAACACACTACTAGAAACACACTACTAAATACTAACACACTACTAGAAACACACTACTAGAAACACAATACTAAATACTAACACACTACCAGAAACACAATACTAAATACCAACACACTACTAGAACCACAATACTAAATACTAACACACTACTAGAACCACAATACTAAATACTAACACACTACTAGAACCACAATACTAAATACTAACACACTACTAGAACCACAATACTAAATACTAACACACTACTAGAAACACAATACTAAATACTAACACACTACCAGAAACACAATACTAAATACCAACACACTACTAGAACCACAATACTAAATACTAACACACTACTAGAACCACAATACTAAATACTAACACACTACTAGAAACACACTACTAGAAACACAATACTAAATACTAACACACTACTAGAAACACACTACTAGAAACACAATACTAAATACTAACACACTACTAGAAACACACTACTAAATACTAACACACTACTAGAAACACGCTACTAGAAACACAATACTAAATACCAACACACTACTAGAAACACAATACTAAATACTAACACACTACTAGAAACACAATACTAAATACTAACACACTACTAGAAACACAGTACTAAATACTAACACACTACTTTATTACTGACGTCAAAAAGGTAGAAACACAATACTAAATACTAACACACTACCAGAAACACAATACTAAATACTAACACACTACTAGAACCACAATACTAAATACTAACACACTACTAGAAACACAATACTAAATACTAACACACTACTAGAAACACAATACTAAATACTAACACACTACTAGAAACACAATACTAAATACTAACACACTACTAGAAACACAATACTAAATACTAACACACTACTAGAAACACAATACTAAATACTAACACACGAAACTAGAAACACAATACTAAATACTAACACACTACTAGAAACACAATACTAAATACTAACACACTACTAGAAACACAATACTAAATACTAACACACTACTAGAAACACAATACTAAATACTAACACACTACTAGAACCACAATACTAAATACTAACACACTACTAGAACCACAATACTAAATACTAACACACTACTAGAAACACGATACTAAATACTAACACACTACTAGAACCACAATACTAAATACTAACACACTACTAGAAACACAATACTAAATACTAACACACTACTAGAACCACAATACTAAATACTAACACACTACTAGAAACACAATACTAGAAACACAATACTAAATACTAACACACTACTAGAAACACAATACTAAATACTAACACACTACTAGAAACACAATTCAACACAAACAATGTGGCTCTACCATTTAATATCTCTGATAAGGGATGTGGCTCTACCATTTAATATCTCTGATAAGGGATGTGGCTCTACCATTTAATATCTCTGATAAGGGATGTGGCTCTACCATTTAATATCTCTGATAAGGGATGTGGCTCTACCATTTAATATCTCTGATAAGGGATGTGGCTCTACCATTTAATATCTCTGATAAGGGATGTGGCTCTACCATTTAATATCTCTGATAAGGGATGTGGCTCTACCATTTAATATCTCTGATAAGGATGTGGCTCTACCATTTAATATCTCTGATAAGGGATGTGGCTCTACCATTTAATATCTCTGATAAGGGATGTGGCTCTACCCTTTAATATCTCTGATAAGGGATGTGGCTCTACCATTTAATATCTCTGATAAGGGATGTGGCTCTACCATTTAATATCTCTGATAAGGGATGTGGCTCTACCATTTAATATCTCTGATAAGGGATGTGGCTCTACCATTTAATATCTCTGATAAGGGATGTGGCTCTACCATTTAATATCTCTGATAAGGGATGTGGCTCTACCATTTAATATCTCTGATAAGGGATGTGGCTCTACCATTTAATATCTCTGATAAGGGATGTGGCTCTACCATTTAATATCTCTGATAAGGGATGTGGCTCTACCATTTAATATCTCTGATAAGGGATGTGGCTCTACCATTTAATATCTCTGATAAGGGATGTGGCTCTACCATTTAATATCTCTGATAATGGGATGTGGCTCTACCATTTAATATCTCTGATAAGGGATGTGGCTCTACCATTTAATATCTCTGATAAGGGATGTGGCTCTACCATTTAATATCTCTGATAAGGGATGTGGCTCTACCATTTAATATCTCTGATAAGGGATGTGGCTCTACCATTTAATATCTCTGATAAGTGGATTTGTTGTTTTGTTATCGGAAATATAAATTACCCCTCCTCCCCTCTTCCTCCTCCCCTCCCCTCCTCCTATTCCGCCCTCCCCCTCTCTCCCCCCCTCCTCCTCTCCCCTCCTCCTCCCCCTCTCCCCCTCCCCCTCCTCTCCCCCTCCTCCTCTCCCTCCCCCTCCCTCCTCCCTCTCCCTCCTCCCCCTCTCCCCCTCCCCCCTCCTCCTCTCCCCTCCTCCCCCTTTCCCTCCCCCTCTCCCCTCTCCCTCCTCCTCCTCTCCCTCCTCCCCCTCCCCCTCCTCCCCCCTCCCTCCTATTCCCTCCCCTCCCTCCTCCTCTCCCTCCCCTCCCTCCCTCCCCTCTCCTCCCCCCCTCCCCCCTCTCCTCCCCTCCCCCTCCTCCCCCTCTCCCTCCCCCTCTCCCCTCCTCCTCCCTCCTATTCCCCTCCCCCTCCCCCTCTCCCTCCTCCCCCTCTCCCCTCCCCCTCCTATTCCACCCTCCCCCTTTCCCTCCTCCTCCTCTCCCCCTCCCTCCCCCCCTCCTCCTCCCCTCCTCCTCCTCCCCTCCCCCTCCTCCCCCTCTCCCCTCCCCTCCCCCTATTCCGCCCTCCCCCCCTTTCCCTCCTCCCCCTCCCTCCCCTCTCCCTCCCCTCCTCTCCCCTCCTCCCTCCCCCTCCTCCTATTCCGCCCTCCCCTCTCCCCTCCCTCCTCTTCCAGGACTCTGAGTATGTGGTAGCAGAGCGTAACTTCGTGACAGACGAGCGTCCTCTGCTCGCTTTCCATAAAGGTGACATCATCAGGCTGCAAGTCACGGAAGGACTGGAAAAGGGTGAGCCCCGCCCCCTCCCCATACACACTGATGACATCACAGCCCTACACACATACGTCCTCTAATTATAACTATGTGTGTGTGTGTGTGTGTGTGTGTGTGTGTGTGTGTGTGTGTGTGTGTGTGTGTGTGTGTGTGTGTGTGTGTGTGTGTGTGTGTGTGTGTGTGTGTGTGTGTGTGTGTGTGTGTGTGTACAGGATACAGCTACGGCTCTGTTGTGAGGAAGAAGGTGATGTTTCTGGAGGAGATGAAGAGAGACACGCCAGACTTTGGTGAGATGACATCTCTCTCTCCTCTTCCTCCACCTCATCTCTCTCCTCTTCCTTCACCTCATCTCATCATTCTCCTCTTCCTTCACCTCATCTCTCTCTCCTCTTCCTCCACCTCATCTCCTCTTCCTCCACGTCATCTCTCTCTCCTCTTCCTCCACGTTATCTCGCTTTTCTCTTCTCTTCCTCCACCTCATCTCTCTCCCTCTTCCTCCACCACATCTCTCCCCTCTTCCTCCACCTCATCTCTCTCCTCTTCCTCCACCTCATCTCTCCCCTCTTCCTCCACCTCATCTTTCTCCTATTCCTCCACCTCTTCTCTCTCTCCTCTTCCTTCACCTCATCTCTCTCTCCTCTTCCTCCACCTCATCTCTCTCCTCTTCCTCCACCTCATCTCTCCCCTCTTCCTCCACCTCATCTCTCTCCCTCTTCCTCCACTTCATCTCGCTTTTCTCCCCTCTTCCTCCACCTCATCTCTCTCCTCTTCCTCCACCTCATCTCTCTCCTCTTCCTCCACCTCATCTCTCTCCATTCTTCCTCCACCTCATCTCTCTCCTCTTCATCTCTCTCCCTCTTCCTTCACCTCATCTCTCTCTCCTCTTCCTCCACCTCATCTCTCTCTCCTCTTCATTCACCTCATCTCTCTCCTCTTCATCTCTCCCCTCCTATTCCACCTCATCTCTCTCTCCTCTTCCTCCACCTCATCTCTCTCTCCTCTTCCTTCACCTCATCTCTCTCCTCTTCCTCCACCTCATCTCTCTCCTCTTCCTCCACCTCATCTCTCCTCACCTTCACCTCATCTCTCCTCTTCCTCCACCTCATCTCTCTCCTCTTCATCTCTCTCCTCTTTCTTCACCTCATCTCTCTCCCCTCTTCCTCCACCTCATCTCTCTCCTCTTCATCTCTCTCCTTTCCTTCACCTCATCTCTCTCCCCTCTTCCTCCACCTCATCTCTCTCCTCTTCATCTCTCTCCTCTTCCTCCTCTTCATCTCTCTCATCTTCCTCCACCTCATCTCTCGCCTCTTCCTCCACCTCATCTCTCTCCTCTTCCTCCAACTCATCTCTCTCCTCTTCCTCCACCTCATCTCTCTCCTCTTCCTCCACCTAATCTCTCTCCCCTCTTCCTCCACCTCATCTCTCTCCTCTTCATCTCTCTCCTCTTCCTCCACCTCATCTCTCTCCTCTTCATCTCTCTCCTCTTCCTTCACCTCATCTCTCTCCCCTCTTCCTCCACCTCATCTCTCTCCTCTTCATCTCTCTCCTCTTCCTTCACCTCATCTCTCTCCTCTTCCTCCACCTCATCTCTCTCATCTTCCTCCACCTCATCTCTCTCCTCTTCCTCCACCTCATCTCTCTCATCTCTCTCCACCTCATCTCTCTCCTCTTCCTTCACCTCATCTCTCTCCCCCTCTTCCTCCACCTCATCTCTCTCCTCTTCATCTCTCTCCTCTTCCTTCACCTCATCTCTCTCCTCTTCCTCCACCTCATCTCTCTCATCTTCCTCCACCTCATCTCTCTCCTCTTCCTTCACCTCATCTCTCTCATCTTCCTCCACCTCATCTCTCTCATCTTCCTCCACCTCATCTCTCTCATCTTCCTTCACCTCATCTCTCTCATCTTCCTCCACCTCATCTCTCTCCTCTTCCTCCACCTCATCTCTCTCCTCTTCCTCCACCTCATCTCTCTCCTCTTCCTCCACCTCATCTCTCCATCCGTCTCTCCTGTGTGTGTTTCCCCTGTCTGTTGTTCTACCAGGTTGGCAGTTTGGAGGGGTGTTTGGTCGTGCAGGGCGTTCCCGACAGATTGTGTCCGTCCCGTCGCCGCCCCCAGACTTCCTGTCCATCCCGGTTGACCGCAGGGCGGAGCTTAAAGGAGGAGCAGGGCGGGTTGCCGTGACATCAGCTATGGCTGTGGCCGTGGCGTCCAGCGCGGCCGCTCACGAGATAGACCCAACCCTGGAGGTGCAAACTGATACACACACTGTAGTACACCAGATAGACCCCACCCTGGAGGTACACACTGATACACACACTACTACAATACCACTGTACTGCCATACTACTGTACTAGTATACTACTGTACTACTGTACTAATATACTACTATACTACTGCACTAGTATACTACTGTACTGCCATACTACTGTACTAGTATACTACTGTACTACTGTACTAATATACTACTATACTACTGCACTAGTATACTACTGTACTAGTATACTACTATACTACTGCACTAGTATACTACTATACTACTGTGCTACTATACTAATATACTACTGTACTACTATACTACTGTACTAATATACTACTGTACTACTATACTACTATACTACTGTACTACTGTACTACTATACTACTGCACTAATATACTACTGTGCTACTGTACTACTATACTACTGTACTACTGTACTACTGTACTACTATACTACTGTACTACTGTACTAATATACTAATATACTAATATACTACTGTACTACTGTACTAATATACTACTAATATGTACTAACTACTATACTACTGTACTACTGTACTAATATACTAATATACTAATATACTACTGTACTACTGTACTACTGTATATACTACTGTACTACTGTACTAATATACTACTATACTACTGCACTAGTATACTACTGTACTGCCATACTACTGTACTAGTATACTACTATACTAGTATACTACTGTACTAATATACTACTATACTACTGCACTAATATACTACTATACTACTATACTACTGTACTACTGTACTAATATACTACTGTACTACTATACTACTGTACTACTGTACTACTGTACTAATATACTACTGTACTACTATACTACTGTACTACTGTACTAATATACTACTATACTACTATACTACTGTACTACTATACTACTGTACTGCTGTACTACTGTACTACTGTACTAATATACTACTATACTACTATACTACTGTACTACTATACTACTGTACTACTGTACTACTGTACTAATATACTACTGTACTAGTATACTACTGTACTACTATACTACTATACTACTGTACTACTGTACTACTGTACTAATATACTACTGTACTACTGTACTAATATACTACTATACTACTGAACTAGTATACTACTGTACTAGTATACTACTATACTAGTATACTACTATACTGCTGCACTAGTATACTACTGTACTAGTATACTACTATACTAGTATACTACTGTACTAATATACTACTATACTACTGCACTAGTATACTACTGTACTGCCATACTACTGTACTAGTATACTACTGTACTACTGTACTACTATACTACTATACTACTGTGCTACTATACTAATATACTACTGTACTACTATACTACTGTACTAATATACTACTGTAATACTGTACTACTATACTACTATACTACTGTACTACTGTACTACTATACTACAGTACTACTGTACTAATATACTAATATACTAATATACTACTGTACTACTGTACTACTATACTACTGTACTACTGTACTAATATACTACTGTACTACTATACTACTATACTACTGCACTACTATACCACTGTACTACTATACTACTATACTACTGTACTAATATACTACTGTACTACTATACTATTATACTACTATACCACTGTACTACTATACTACTGTACTACTATACTACTATACTACTGCACTACTATACTACTATACTACTATACTACTATACTACTGTACTACTCTACTACTGTACTAATATACTAGTGTACTAATATACTACTGTACTACTATACTACTGCACTACTATACTACTATACTACTATACTACTGTACTACTGTACTACTGTACTAATATACTACTGTACTACTATACTACTGTACTACTGTACTAATATACTACTGTACTACTATACTACTGTACTACTGTACTAATACACTACTATAAGACTATACTACTGTACTACTATACTACTGTACTGCTGTACTGCTGTACTACTGTACTACTATACTACTATACTACTATACTACTGTACTACTGTACTACTGTACTACTATACTACTGTACTAGTATACTACTGTACTAATATACTACTATACTACTGTACTGCCATACTAATGTACTGGTGTACTAGTATATTACTATACTACTGTACTACTGTATACATGTTGCTGTGGTTTAGGAGGGGTTTGATGAGGTTCTAGAGGTCAACGAGAGCGTTCTGTACTACTGTACTACTGTATACATGTTGCTGTGGTTTAGGAGGGGTTTGATGAGGTCACAGAGGTCGACGAGAGCGTTCTGTACTACTGTACTACTGTATACATGTTGCTGTGGTTTAGGAGGGGTTTGATGAGGTCCTAGAGGTCGACGAGAGTGTTCTGTACTACTGTATACATGTTGCTGTGGTTTAGGAGGGTTTGATGAGGTCCCAGAGGTCGACGAGAGCGTTCTGTACTACTGTACTACTGTATACATGTTGCTGTGGTTTAGGAGGGGTTTGATGAGGTCCTAGAGGTCGACGAGAGCGTTCTGTCCTACTGTATACATGTTGCTGTGGTTTAGGAGGGGTTTGATGAGGTCCTAGAGGTCGACGAGAGCGTTCTGTACTACTGTATACATGTTGCTGTGGTTTAGGAGGGGTTTGATGAGGTCCTAGAGGTCAACGAGAGCGTTCTGTACTACCGTATACATGTTGCTGTGTTTTAGGAGGGGTTTGATGAGGTCCTAGAGGTCGACGAGAACATTCTGTCCTACTGTACTACTGTATACATGTTGCTGTGGTTTAGGAGGGGTTTGATGAGGTCCTAGAGGTCGACGAGAGCGTTCTGTACTACTGTATACATGTTGCTGTGGTTTAGGAGGGGTTTGATGAGGTCCTAGAGGTCGACGAGAGCGTTCTGTACTACTGTACTACTGTATACATGTTGCTGTGGTTTAGGAGGGGTTTGGTGAGGTCCTAGAGGTCGACGAGAGCGTTCTGTACTACTGTATACATGTTGCTGTGGTTTAGGAGGGGTTTGATGAGGTCCTAGAGGTCGACGAGAGCGTTCTGTACTACTGTATACATGTTGCTGTGGTTTAGGAAGGGTTTGATGTGGTCCTAGAGGTCGACGAGAGCGTTCTGTACTACTGTATACATGTTGCTGTGGTTTAGGAGGGGTTTGATGAGGTCCTAGAGGTCGACGAGAGCGTTCTGTACTACTGTACTACTGTATACATGTTGCTGTGGTTTAGGAGGGGTTTGATGAGGTCCTAGAGGTCAACGAGAGCGTTCTGTACAACTGTACTACTGTATACATGTTGCTGTTGTTTAGGAGGGGTTTGATGAGGTCCTAGAGGTCGACGAGAGCGTTCTGTACTACTGTATACATGTTGCTGTGGTTTAGGAGGGGTTTGATGAGGTCCTAGAGGTCGACGAGAGCGTTCTGTACTACTGTACTACTGTATACATGTTGCTGTGGTTAAGGAGGGGTTTGATGAGGTCCTAGAGGTCGACGAGGCGTTCTGTACTACTGTACTACTGTATACATGTTGCTGTGGTTTAGGAGGGGTTTGGTGAGGTCCTAGAGGTCAACGAGAGCGTTCTGTACTACTGTATACATGTTGCTGTGGTTTAGGAGGGGTTTGGTGAGGTCCTAGAGGTCAACGAGAGCGTTCTGTACTACTGTATACATGTTGCTGTGGTTTAGGAGGGGTTTGATGAGGTCCTAGAGGTCAAGGAGAGCGTTCTGTACTACTGTATACATGTTGCTGTGATTTAGGAGGGGTTTGATGAGGTCACAGAGGTCGACGAGAGCGTTCTGTACTACTGTACTACTGTATACATGTTGCTGTGGTTTAGGAGAGGTTTGATGAGGTCCTAGAGGTCGACGAGAGCGTTCTGTACTACTGTATACATGTTGCTGTGGTTTAGGAGGGGTTTGATGAGGTCCCAGAGATCAACGAGAGCGTTCTGTACTACTGTATACATGTTGCTGTGATTTAGGAGGGGTTTGATGAGGTCCTAGAGGTCAACGAGAGCGTTCTGTACTACTGTACTACTGTATACATGTTGCTGTGGTTTAGGAGGGGTTTGATGAGGTCCTAGAGGTCAACGAGAGCGTTCTGTACTACTGTATACATGTTGCTGTGGTTTAGGAGGGGTTTGATGAGGTCCCAGAGGTCGACGAGAGCGTTCTGTACTACTGTATACATGTTGCTGTGGTTTAGGAGGGGTTTGATGAGGTCCTAGAGGTCGACGAGAGCGTTCTGTCCTACTGTATACATGTTGCTGTGGTTTAGGAGGGGTTTGATGAGGTCCTAGAGGTCGACGAGAGCGTTCTGTACTACTGTACTACTGTATACATGTTGCTGTGGTTAAGGAGGGGTTTGATGAGGTCCTAGAGGTCGACGAGAGCGTTCTGTACTACTGTACTACTGTATACATGTTGCTGTGGTTTAGGAGGGGTTTGGTGAGGTCCTAGAGGTCAACGAGAGCGTTCTGTACTACTGTATACATGTTGCTGTGGTTTAGGAGGGGTTTGGTGAGGTCCTAGAGGTCAACGAGAGCGTTCTGTACTACTGTATACATGTTGCTGTGGTTTAGGAGGGGTTTGATGAGGTCCTAGAGGTCGACGAGAACGTTCTGTACTACTGTACTACTGTATACATGTTGCTGTGGTTTAGGAGGGGTTTGATGAGGTCCTAGAGGTCAAGGAGAGCGTTCTGTACTACTGTATACATGTTGCTGTGGTTTAGGAGGGGTTTGATGAGGTCACAGAGGTCGACGAGCGTTCTGTACTACTGTACTACTGTATACATGTTGCTGTGGTTTAGGAGGGGTTTGATGAGGTCCCAGAGATCAACGAGAGCGTTCTGTACTACTGTATACATGTTGCTGTGATTTAGGAGGGGTTTGATGAGGTCCTAGAGGTCAACGAGAGCGTTCTGTACTACTGTACTACTGTATACATGTTGCTGTGGTTTAGGAGGGGTTTGATGAGGTCCTAGAGGTCAACGAGAGCGTTCTGTACTACTGTATACATGTTGCTGTGGTTTAGGAGGGGTTTGATGAGGTCCCAGAGGTCGACGAGAGCGTTCTGTACTACTGTACTACTGTATACATGTTGCTGTGGTTTAGGAGGGGTTTGATGAGGTCCTAGAGGTCGACGAGAGCGTTCTGTCCTACTGTATACATGTTGCTGTGGTTTAGGAGGGGTTTTAATGAGGTCCTAGAGGTCGACGAGAGCGTTCTGTACTACTGTACTACTGTATACATGTTGCTGTGGTTTAGGAGGGGTTTGATGAGGTCCTAGAGGTCAACGAGAGCGTTCTGTACAACTGTACTACTGTATACATGTTGCTGTTGTTTAGGAGGGGTTTGATGAGGTCCTAGAGGTCGACGAGAGCGTTCTGTACTACTGTATACATGTTGCTGTGGTTTAGGAGGGGTTTGATGAGGTCCTAGAGGTCGACGAGAGCGTTCTGTACTACTGTACTACTGTATACATGTTGCTGTGGTTAAGGAGGGGTTTGATGAGGTCCTAGAGGTCGACGAGAGCGTTCTGTACTACTGTACTACTGTATACATGTTGCTGTGGTTTAGGAGGGGTTTGGTGAGGTCCTAGAGGTCAACGAGAGCGTTCTGTCCTACTGTATACATGTTGCTGTGGTTTAGGAGGGGTTTGATGAGGTCCTAGAGGTCTACGAGAGCGTTCTGTACTACTGTATACATGTTGCTGTGGTTTAGGAGCGGTTTGATGAGGTCCCAGAGGTCGACGAGAGCGTTCTGTACTAATGTATACATGTTGCTGTGGTTTAGGAGGGGTTTGATGAGGTCCCAGAGGTCGACGAGAGCGTTCTGTACTACTGTATACATGTTGCTGTGGTTTAGGAGCGGTTTGATGAGGTCCTAGAGGTCGACGAGAGCGTTCTGTACTACTGTATACATGTTGCTGTGGTTTAGGAGGGGTTTGATGAGGTCCTAGAGATCGACGAGAGCGTTCTGTACTACTGTATACATGTTGCTGTGGTTTAGGAAGGGTTTGATGTGGTCCTAGAGGTCGACGAGAGCGTTCTGTACTACTGTACTACTGTATACATGTTGCTGTGGTTAGGAGGGGTTTGATGAGGTCCTAGAGGTCAACTAGAGCGTTCTGTACAATTGTACTACTGTATACATGTTGCTGTGGTTTAGGAGGGGTTTGATGAGGTCCTAGAGGTCGACGAGAGCGTTCTGTACTACTGTATACATGTTGCTGTGGTTTAGGAGGGGTTTGATGAGGTCCTAGAGGTCGACGAGAGCGTTCTGTACTACTGTACTACTGTATACATGTTGCTGTGGTTTAGGAGGGGTTTGATGAGGTCCTAGAGGTCAACGAGAGCGTTCTGTACTACTGTATACATGTTGCTGTGTTTTAGGAGGGGTTTGATGAGGTCCTAGAGGTCGACGAGAACATTCTGTCCTACTGTACTACTGTATACATGTTGCTGTGGTTTAGGAGGGGTTTGATGAGGTCCTAGAGGTTGACGAGAGCGTTCTGTACTACTGTATACATGTTGCTGTGGTTTAGGAGGGGTTTGATGAGGTCCTAGAGGTCAACGAGAGCGTTCTGTACTACTGTATACATGTTGCTGTGGTTTAGGAGGGGTTTGATGAGGTCCTAGAGGTCAACGAGAGCGTTCTGTACTACTGTATACATGTTGCTGTGTTTTATGAGGGGTTTGATGAGGTCCTAGAGGTCGACGAGAACATTCTGTCCTACTGTACTACTGTATACATGTTGCTGTGGTTTAGGAGGGGTTTGATGAGGTCCTAGAGGTCGACGAGAGCGTTCTGTACTACTGTATACATGTTGCTGTGGTTTAGGAGGGGTTTGATGAGGTCCTAGAGGTCAACGAGAGCGTTCTGTACTACTGTATACATGTTGCTGTGTTTTAGGAGGGGTTTGATGAGGTCCTAGAGGTCGACGAGACATTCTGTCCTACTGTACTACTGTATACATGTTGCTGTGGTTTAGGAGGGGTTTGATGAGGTCCTAGAGGTTGACGAGAGCGTTCTGTACTACTGTATACATGTTGCTGTGGTTTAGGAGGGGTTTGATGAGGTCCTAGAGGTCAACGAGAGCGTTCTGTACTACTGTATACATGTTGCTGTGGTTTAGGAGGGGTTTGATGAGGTCCTAGAGGTCAACGAGAGCGTTCTGTACTACTGTATACATGTTGCTGTGTTTTAGGAGGGGTTTGATGAGGTGCTAGAGGTCAACGAGAGCGTTCTGTACTACTGTACTACTTTATACATGTTGCTGTGGTTTAGGAGGGGTTTGATGAGGTCACAGAGGTCAACGAGAACATTCTGTCTACTGTACTACTGAATACATGTTGCTGTGGTTTAGGAGGGGTTTGATGAGGTCCTAGAGGTCAACGAGAGCGTTCTGTACTACTGTACTACTGTATACATGTTGCTGTGGTTTAGGAGGGGTTTGATGAGGTCCTAGAGGTCAACGAGAGCGTTCTGTACTACTGTATACATGTTGCTGTGGTTTAGGAGGGTTTGATGAGGTCCTGAGGTCTGTTCTGTACTACTGTTACATGTTGCTGTGGTTTAGGAGGGGTTTGATGAGGTCCTAGAGGTCAACGAGAGCGTTCTGTACTACTGTATACATGTTGCTGTGGTTTAGGAGGGTTTGATGAGGTCCTAGAGGTCGACGAGAGCGTTCTGTACTACTGTACTACTGTATACATGTTGCTGTGGTTTAGGAGGGGTTTGATGAGGTCCCAGAGGTCAACGAGAGCGTTCTGTACTACTGTATACATGTTGCTGTGATTTAGGAGGGGTTTGATGAGGTCCTAGAGGTCAACGAGAGCGTTCTGTACTACTGTACTACTGTATACATGTTGCTGTGGTTTAGGAGGGGTTTGATGAGGTCCTAGAGGTCAACGAGAGCGTTCTGTACTACTGTATACATGTTGCTGTGGTTTAGGAGGGGTTTGATGAGGTCCCAGAGGTCGACGAGAGCGTTCTGTACTACTGTACTACTGTATACATGTTGCTGTGGTTTAGGAGGGGTTTGATGAGGTCCTAGAGGTCGACGAGAGCGTTCTGTCCTACTGTATACATGTTGCTGTGGTTTAGGAGGGGTTTTAATGAGGTCCTAGAGGTCGACGAGAGCGTTCTGTACTACTGTACTACTGTATACATGTTGCTGTGGTTTAGGAGGGGTTTGATGAGGTCCTAGAGGTCAACGAGAGCGTTCTGTACAACTGTACTACTGTATACATGTTGCTGTTGTTTAGGAGGGGTTTGATGAGGTCCTAGAGGTCAACGAGAGCGTTCTGTACTACTGTATACATGTTGCTGTGGTTTAGGAGGGGTTTGATGAGGTCCTAGAGGTCGACGAGAGCGTTCTGTACTACTGTACTACTGTATACATGTTGCTGTGGTTAAGGAGGGGTTTGATGAGGTCCTAGAGGTCGACGAGAGCGTTCTGTACTACTGTACTACTGTATACATGTTGCTGTGGTTTAGGAGGGGTTTGGTGAGGTCCTAGAGGTCAACGAGAGCGTCTGTCCTACTGTATACATGTTGCTGTGGTTTAGGAGGGGTTTGATGAGGTCCTAGAGGTCTGAGAGCGTTCTGTACTACTGTATACATGTTGCTGTGGTTTAGGAGCGGTTTGATGAGGTCCCAGAGGTCGACGAGAGCGTTCTGTACTAATGTATACATGTTGCTGTGGTTTAGGAGGGGTTTGATGAGGTCCCAGAGGTCGACGAGAGCGTTCTGTACTACTGTATACATGTTGCTGTGGTTTAGGAGCGGTTTGATGAGGTCCTAGAGGTCGACGAGAGCGTTCTGTACTACTGTATACATGTTGCTGTGGTTTAGGAGGGGTTTGATGAGGTCCTAGAGATCGACGAGAGCGTTCTGTACTACTGTATACATGTTGCTGTGGTTTAGGAAGGGTTTGATGTGGTCCTAGAGGTCGACGAGAGCGTTCTGTACTACTGTACTACTGTATACATGTTGCTGTGGTTTAGGAGGGGTTTGATGAGGTCCTAGAGGTCAACTAGAGCGTTCTGTACAATTGTACTACTGTATACATGTTGCTGTGGTTTAGGAGGGGTTTGATGAGGTCCTAGAGGTCGACGAGAGCGTTCTGTACTACTGTATACATGTTGCTGTGGTTTAGGAGGGGTTTGATGAGGTCCTAGAGGTCGACGAGAGCGTTCTGTACTACTGTACTACTGTATACATGTTGCTGTGGTTTAGGAGGGTTTGATGAGGTCCTAGAGGTCAACGAGAGCGTTCTGTACTACTGTATACATGTTGCTGTGTTTTAGGAGGGGTTTGATGAGGTCCTAGAGGTCGACGAGAACATTCTGTCCTACTGTACTACTGTATACATGTTGCTGTGGTTTAGGAGGGGTTTGATGAGGTCCTAGAGGTTGACGAGAGCGTTCTGTACTACTGTATACATGTTGCTGTGGTTTAGGAGGGGTTTGATGAGGTCCTAGAGGTCAACGAGAGCGTTCTGTACTACTGTATACATGTTGCTGTGGTTTAGGAGGGGTTTGATGAGGTCCTAGAGGTCAACGAGAGCGTTCTGTACTACTGTATACATGTTGCTGTGGTTTAGAGGGGTTTGATGAGGTCCTAGAGGTCGACGAGAACATTCTGTCCTACTGTACTACTGTATACATGTTGCTGTGGTTTAGGAGGGGTTTGATGAGGTCCTAGAGGTCGACGAGAGCGTTCTGTACTACTGTATACATGTTGCTGTGGTTTAGGAGGGGTTTGATGAGGTCCTAGAGGTCAACGAGAGCGTTCTGTACTACTGTATACATGTTGCTGTGTTTTAGGAGGGGTTTGATGAGGTCCTAGAGGTCGACGAGGACATTCTGTCCTACTGTACTACTGTATACATGTTGCTGTGGTTTAGGAGGGGTTTGATGAGGTCCTAGAAGTTGACGAGAGCGTTCTGTACTACTGTATACATGTTGCTGTGGTTTAGGAGGGGTTTGATGAGGTCCTAGAGGTCAACGAGAGCGTTCTGTACTACTGTATACATGTTGCTGTGGTTTAGGAGGGGTTTGATGAGGTCCTAGAGGTCAACGAGAGCGTTCTGTACTACCGTATACATGTTGCTGTGTTTTAGGAGGGGTTTGATGAGGTGCTAGAGGTCAACGAGAGCGTTCTGTACTACTGTACTACTTTATACATGTTGCTGTGGTTTAGGAGGGGTTTGATGAGGTCACAGAGGTCAACGAGAACATTCTGTCCTACTGTACTACTGAATACATGTTGCTGTGGTTTAGGAGGGGTTTGATGAGGTCCTAGAGGTCGACGAGAGCGTTCTGTACTACTGTACTACTGTATACATGTTGCTGTGGTTTAGGAGGGGTTTGGTGAGGTCCTAGAGGTCAACGAGAGCGTTCTGTACTACTGTATACATGTTGCTGTGGTTTAGGAGGGGTTTGATGAGGTCCTAGAGGTCGACGAGAGCGTTCTGTACTACTGTATACATGTTGCTGTGGTTTAGGAGGGGTTTGATGAGGTCCTAGAGGTCAACGAGAGCGTTCTGTACTACTGTATACATGTTGCTGTGGTTTAGGAGGGGTTTGATGAGGTCCTAGAGGTCAACGAGAGCGTTCTGTACTACTGTATACATGTTGCTGTGGTTTAGGAGGGGTTTGATGAGGTCACAGAGGTCGACGAGAGCGTTCTGTACTACTGTACTACTGTATACATGTTGCTGTGGTTTAGGAGGGGTTTGATGAGGTCCCAGAGATCAACGAGAGCGTTCTGTACTACTGTATACATGTTGCTGTGATTTAGGAGGGGTTTGATGAGGTCCTAGAGGTCAACGAGAGCGTTCTGTACTACTGTACTACTGTATACATGTTGCTGTGGTTTAGGAGGGGTTTGATGAGGTCCTAGAGGTCAACGAGAGCGTTCTGTACTACCGTATACATGTTGCTGTGTTTTAGGAGGGGTTTGATGAGGTGCTAGAGGTCAACGAGAGCGTTCTGTACTACTGTACTACTTTATACATGTTGCTGTGGTTTAGGAGGGGTTTGATGAGGTCACAGAGGTCAACGAGAACATTCTGTCCTACTGTACTACTGTATACATGTTGCTGTGGTTTAGGAGGGGTTTGATGAGGTCCTAGAGGTCGACGAGAGCGTTCTGTACTACTGTATACATGTTGCTGTGGTTTAGGAGGGGTTTGATGAGGTCCCAGAGATCAACGAGAGCGTTCTGTACTACTGTATACATGTTGCTGTGATTTAGGAGGGGTTTGATGAGGTCCTAGAGGTCAACGAGAGCGTTCTGTACTACTGTACTACTGTATACATGTTGCTGTGGTTTAGGAGGGGTTTGATGAGGTCCTAGAGGTCAACGAGAGCGTTCTGTACTACCGTATACATGTTGCTGTGTTTTAGGAGGGGTTTGATGAGGTGCTAGAGGTCAACGAGAGCGTTCTGTACTACTGTACTACTGTATACATGTTGCTGTGGTTTAGGAGGGGTTTGATGAGGTCACAGAGGTCAACGAGAACATTCTGTCCTACTGTACTACTGTATACATGTTGCTGTGGTTTAGGAGGGTTTGATGAGGTCCTAGAGGTCGACGAGAGCGTTCTGTACTACTGTATACATGTTGCTGTGGTTTAGGAGGGGTTTGATGAGGTCCCAGAGGTCGACGAGAGCGTTCTGTACTACTGTACTACTGTATACATGTTGCATGTTGCTGTGGTTTAGGAAGGGTTTGATGAGGTCCTAGAGGTCGGCGTTCTGTACTACTGTACTACTGTATACATGTTGCTGTGGTTTAGGAGGGGTTTGATGAGGTCCTAGAGGTCAACGAGAGCGTTCTGTACTACTGTACTACTGTATACATGTTGCTGTGGTTTAGGAGGGGTTTGATGAGGTCCTAGAGGTCGACGAGAGCGTTCTGTACTACTGTATACATGTTGCTGTGGTTTAGGAGGGTTTGATGAGGTCCTAGAGGTCAACGAGAGCGTTCTGTACTACTGTATACATGTTGCTGTGGTTTAGGAGGGGTTTGGTGAGGTCCTAGAGGTCAACGAGAGCGTTCTGTACTACTGTATACATGTTGCTGTGGTTTAGGAGGGGTTTGATGAGGTCCTAGAGGTCAAGGAGAGCGTTCTGTACTACTGTATACATGTTGCTGTGGTTTAGGAGGGGTTTGATGAGGTCACAGAGGTCGACGAGAGCGTTCTGTACTACTGTACTACTGTATACATGTTGCTGTGGTTTAGGAGGGGTTTGATGAGGTCCCAGAGATCAACGAGAGCGTTCTGTACTACTGTATACATGTTGCTGTGATTTAGGAGGGGTTTGATGAGGTCCTAGAGGTCAACGAGAGCGTTCTGTACTACTGTACTACTGTATACATGTTGCTGTGGTTTAGGAGGGGTTTGATGAGGTCCTAGAGGTCAACGAGAGCATTCTGTACTACTGTATACATGTTGCTGTGGTTTAGGAGGGGTTTGATGAGGTCCCAGAGGTCGACGAGAGCGTTCTGTACTACTGTACTACTGTATACATGTTGCTGTGGTTTAGGAGGGGTTTGATGAGGTCCTAGAGGTCGACGAGAGCGTTCTGTCCTACTGTATACATGTTGCTGTGGTTTAGGAGGGGTTTGATGAGGTCCTAGAGGTCAACGAGAGCGTTCTGTACTACTGTATACATGTTGCTGTGGTTTAGGAGGGGTTTGGTGAGGTCCTAGAGGTCGACGAGAGCGTTCTGTACTACTGTATACATGTTGCTGTGGTTTAGGAGGGGTTTGATGAGGTCACAGAGGTCGACGAGAGCGTTCTGTACTACTGTACTACTGTATACATGTTGCTGTGGTTTAGGAGGGGTTTGATGAGGTCCCAGAGATCAACGAGAGCGTTCTGTACTACTGTATACATGTTGCTGTGATTTCGGAGGGGTTTGATGAGGTCCTAGAGGTCAACGAGAGCGTTCTGTACTACTGTACTACTGTATACATGTTGCTGTGGTTTAGGAGGGGTTTGATGAGGTCCTAGAGGTCAACGAGAGCGTTCTGTACTACCGTATACATGTTGCTGTGTTTTAGGAGGGGTTTGATGAGGTGCTAGAGGTCAACGAGAGCGTTCTGTGTACTACTGTACTACTTTATACATGTTGCTGTGGTTTAGGAGGGTTTGATGAGGTCACAGAGGTCAACGAGAACATTCTGTCCTACTGTACTACTGTATACATGTTGCTGTGGTTTAGGAGGGGTTTGATGAGGTCCTAGAGGTCGACGAGAGCGTTCTGTACTACTGTATACATGTTGCTGTGGTTTAGGAGGGGTTTGATGAGGTCCTAGAGGTCGACGAGAGCGTTCTGTACTACTGTACTACTGTATACATGTTGCTGTGGTTTAGGAAGGGTTTGATGTGGTCCTAGAGGTCGACGAGAGCGTTCTGTACTACTGTACTACTGTATACATGTTGCTGTGGTTTAGGAGGGGTTTGATGAGGTCCTAGAGGTCGACGAGAGCGTTCTGTACTACTGTACTACTGTATACATGTTGCTGTGGTTTAGGAGGGGTTTGATGAGGTCCTAGAGGTCGACGAGAGCGTTCTGTACTACTGTATACATGTTGCTGTGGTTTAGGAGGGGTTTGATGAGGTCCTAGAGGTCAACGAGAGCGTTCTGTACTACTGTATACATGTTGCTGTGGTTTAGGAGGGGTTTGGTGAGGTCCTAGAGGTCAACGAGAGCGTTCTGTACTACTGTATACATGTTGCTGTGGTTTAGGAGGGGTTTGATGAGGTCCTAGAGGTCAAGGAGAGCGTTCTGTACTACTGTATACATGTTGCTGTGGTTTAGGAGGGGTTTGATGAGGTCACAGAGGTCGACGAGAGCGTTCTGTACTACTGTACTACTGTATACATGTTGCTGTGGTTTAGGAGGGGTTTGATGAGGTCCCAGAGATCAACGAGAGCGTTCTGTACTACTGTATACATGTTGCTGTGATTTAGGAGGGGTTTGATGAGGTCCTAGAGGTCAACGAGAGCGTTCTGTACTACTGTACTACTGTATACATGTTGCTGTGGTTTAGGAGGGGTTTGATGAGGTCCTAGAGGTCAACGAGAGCATTCTGTACTACTGTATACATGTTGCTGTGGTTTAGGAGGGGTTTGATGAGGTCCCAGAGGTCGACGAGAGCGTTCTGTACTACTGTACTACTGTATACATGTTGCTGTGGTTTAGGAGGGGTTTGATGAGGTCCTAGAGGTCGACGAGAGCGTTCTGTCCTACTGTATACATGTTGCTGTGGTTTAGGAGGGGTTTGATGAGGTCCTAGAGGTCGACGAGAGCGTTCTGTACTACTGTATACATGTTGCTGTGGTTTAGGAGCGGTTTGATGAGGTCCCAGAGGTCGACGAGAGCGTTCTGTACTATTGTATACATGTTGCTGTGGTTTAGGAGGGGATTGATGAGGTCCCAGAGGTCGACGAGAGCGTTCTGTACTACTGTATACATGTTGCTGTGGTTTAGGAGCGGTTTGATGAGGTCCTAGAGGTCGACGAGAGCGTTCTGTACTATTGTATACATGTTGCTGTGGTTTAGGAGGGGTTTGATGAGGTCCTAGAGGTCGACGACAGCGTTCTGTACTACTGTACTACTGTATACATGTTGCTGTGGTTTAGGAGGGGTTTGATGAGGTCCTAGAGATCGACGAGAGCGTTCTGTACTACTGTATACATGTTGCTGTGGTTTAGGAGGGGATTGATGAGGTCCTAGAGGTCGACGAGAGCGTTCTGTACTATTGTATACATGTTGCTGTGGTTTAGGAGGGGTTTGATGAGGTCCTAGAGGTCGACGACAGCGTTCTGTACTACTGTACTACTGTATACATGTTGCTGTGGTTTAGGAGGGGTTTGATGAGGTCCTAGAGATCGACGAGAGCGTTCTGTACTACTGTATACATGTTGCTGTGGTTAGGAGGGGTTTGATGAGGTCCTAGAGGTCGACGAGAACATTCTGTCCTACTGTACTACTGTATACATGTTGCTGTGGTTTAGGAGGGGTTTGATGAGGTCCTAGAGGTCGACGAGAGCGTTCTGTACTACTGTATACATGTTGCTGTGGTTTAGGAGGGGTTTGATGAGGTCCTAGAGGTCGACGAGAGCGTTCTGTACTACTGTATACATGTTGCTGTGGTTTAGGAGGGGTTTGATGAGGTGCCAGAGGTCGACGAGAACGTTCTGTACTACTGTACTACTGTATACATGTTGCTGTGGTTTAGGAGGGGTTTGATGAGGTCCTAGAGATCGACGAGAGCGTTCTGCAGGACACGCGGTACGATATGGTGGAGTTCGCAAAGAAATACTTTAGACAACCGGCTGCTAAGGGGTAAGCACACACACACCACTCACACACACATCAAACATACACACATACACACACACACACACACACACACACACACACACACACACACACACACACACACACACACACACACACACACACACACACACACACACACACACACACACACACCACTCACGCACACATCAAACACACACACACCACTCACACACCTTCCACTGTGTCCCTCAGAAGTGAGTGTTTATCTGTGGTCCCTCCCCCACAGGGCCTCTGTGAGTGTTTATCTGTGGTTCCTCCCCACAGGGCCTCTGTGAGTGTTTATCTGTGGTTCCTCCCCACAGGGCCTTTGTGAGTGTGTATCTGTGGTTCCTCCCCACAGGGCCTCTGTGAGTGTTTATCTGTGGTTCCTCCCACAGGGCCTCTGTGAGTGTTTATCTGTGGTCCCTCCCCACAGGGCCTCTGTGAGTGTTTATCTGTGGTTCCTCCCCACAGGGCCTCTGTGAAGTCCAAGAAGCCCAAAGACACCAGAGATCCCTTTGAAATGGTCAGGTTCTCCAAGGTAACACATTATAACACATTATAACACATTATAACACATTATAACACATTATAACACTTTAATATACATTATAACACATCAGGTTCTCCAAGGTAACACATTATAACACATTATAACACATTATAACACAACATAACACAATATAACACATTATAACACAATATAACACATTATAACACATTATAACACATTATAACACAATATAACACATTATAACACATTATAACACATTATAACACATTATAACACATCAGGTTCTCCAAGGTAACACATTATAACACAATATAACACATTATAACACATTATAACACAATATAACACATTATAACACTTTAAAATACATTATAACACATCAAGTTCTCAAAGGTAACACATTATAACACAATATAACACATTATAACACATTATAACACAATATAACACATTATAACACATTATAACACATTATAACACATTATAACACATTATAACACATTATAACACAATATAACACATTATAACACAATATAACACATTATAACACATTATAACACATTATAACACATTATAACACATTATAACACATCAAGTTCTCCAAGGTAACACATTATAACACAATATAACACATTATAACACATTATAACACAATATAACACATTATAACACAATATAACACATTATAACACATTATAACACATTATAACACATTATAACACATCAGGTTCTCCAAGGTAACACATTATAACACATTATAACACATTATAACACAATATAACACATTATAACACATTATAATACATTATAACACATCAGGTTCTCCAAGGTAACACATTATAACACATTATAACACATTATAACACATTATAACACATTATAACACAACATAACACATTATAACACAATATAACACATTATAACACATTATAATACATTATAACACATCAGGTTCTCCAAGGTAACACATTATAACACATTATAACACATTATAATACATTATAACACATTATAACACATTATAATACATTATAACACATCAGGTTCTCCAAGGTAACACATTATAACACATTATAACACAACATAACACATTATAACACATTATAACACAATATAACACATTATAACACATTATAACACATTATAACACAATATAACACATTATAACATATTATAACACATTATAACACATTATAACACATCAGGTTCTCCAAGGTAACACATTATAACACAATATAACACATTATAACACATTATAACACAATATAACACATTATAACACTTTAAAATACATTATAACACATCAAGTTCTCCAAGGTAACACATTATAACACAATATAACACATTATAACACATTATAACACAATATAACACATTATAACACATTATAACACAATATAACACATTATAACACATTATAACACATTATAACACATTATAACACATTATAACACTTCAGGTTCTCCAAGGTAACACATTATAACACAATATAACACATTATAACACATTATAACACAATATAACACATTATAACACATCAGGTTCTCCAAGGTAACACATTATAACACAATATAACACATTATAACACATTATAACACATTATAACACATTATAACACATCAGGTTCTCCAAGGTAACACATTATAACACAATATAACACATTATAACACATTATAACACAATATAACACATTATAACACATCAGGTTCTCCAAGGTAACACATTATAACACAATATAACACATTATAACACATTATAACACATTATAACACATTATAACACAATATAACACATTATAACACTTTAAAATACATTATAACACATCAGGTTCTCCAAGATAACACATTATAACACATTATAACACATTATAACACATTATAACACAATATAACACATTATAACACATTATAACACATTATAACACATTATAACACATCAGGTTCTTCAAGGTAACACATTATAACACATTATAACACATTATAACACAATATAACACATTATAACACATTATAACACATTATAACACATTATAACACATCAGGTTCTCCAAGGTAACACATTATAACACATTATAACACATTATAACACATTATAACACATTATAACACAACATAACACATTATAACACATTATAACACATTATAACACATTATAACACATTATAAAACATTATAACACATCAGGTTCTCCAATGTAACACATTATAACACATTATAACACATCAAGGTCTCCAAGGTAACACATTATAACACATTATAACACATTATAACACATTATAACACAATATAACACATTATAACACATCAGGTTCTCAAAGGTAACACATTATAACACATTATAACACATTATAACACATCAGGTTCTCCAAGGTAACACATAACACATTATAACACATTATAACACATTATAACACATTATAACACATTATAACACTTCAGGTTCTCCAAGGTAACACAATATAACACATTATAACACATTATAACACAGTATAACACATTATAACACAATATAACACATTATAACACATTATAACACATTATAACACATTATAACACATCAAGTTCTCCAAGGTAACACATTATAACACAATATAACACATTATAACACATTATAACACATTATAACACATTATAACACATCAAGTTCTCCAAGGTAACACATTATAACACAATATAACACATTATAACACATTATAACACATTATAACACAACATAACACATTATAACACATTATAACACATTATAACACAATATAACACATCATAACACATTATAACACATTATAACACATTATAACACATTATAACACAACATAACACATTATAACACATTATAACTGATTATAACACATTATAACACATTATAACACATTATAACACATTATAATACATTATAACACATTATAACACATTATAACACATTCTAACACATTATAACACATTATAACACATTATAACACATCAAGTTCTCCAAGGTAACACATTATAACACAATATAACACATTATAACACATTATAACACATTATAACACATTATAACACAATATAACACAACATAACATTATAACACATTGTAACACATTATAACACATTATAACACATTATAACACATTATAACACATTATAACACATCAAGTTCTCCAAGGTAACACATTATAACACAATATAACACATTATAACACATTATAACACATTATAACACAACATAACACATTATAACACATTATAATACATTATAACACATTATAACACATTATAACACAACATAACACATTATAACATATTATAATACATTATAACACATTATAACACATACCCTAACTGTTTTATTATACCTAATTATACCTTATATCATAAGCCTTAAGTAGTTAACTATAGTTCCATTATATCTCTTTCCCCCCCAGTCTCCACTGTCTGAATCTCTGATAGAGTTCACTGATCCTGCTATGAACAGAGTGGCTACAGACATCTTCCTTTGTAAGTCATGTTTCACACTATGTCATGCTATGCCCATGCTTTGTCGTGCTATGTCATTTAATGCCTTTTTCATGTCATTTCATGTCATGGGCCGTTATGTTAAGTCATGGTATGTCATGTCCTACTACGTCCTGCGATGTCACGGTATGTCCTGCTATGTCATGTTCATAGCGGTGATGCGTTTTATGGGAGACCACCCCTTGAAGGGCCTGACAGAACAAGAAGTAGTCAACACCTTCCTGAAGGTAACACCCACACCGTCAACAGTTGGTGGTTTTGTGTTGTGTTGAAGGCGTCTGTGTGATGTGTGTGTTCTCCCTCTCTCCAGCTGATTGGACAGTTTGGTCTGATGAAGGATGAAGCCTACTGTCAAATCCTCAAACAGATTACAGGAAACACCAGCCCTAAACCGTAAGACCCTAACTCTAACCCCTGACCTCTGACCCTACTGTCAACACCTCGAACAGATTACAGGAAACACCAGCCCTAAACTGTAAAACCCTAACTCTAACCCCCTGACCTCTGACCCTACTGTCAAATCCTCAAACAGATTACAGGAAACACCAGCCCTAAACCGTAAGACCCTAACTCTAACCCCTGACCTCTGACCCTACTGTCAACACCTCGAACAGATTACAGGAAACACCAGCCCTAAACTGTAAGACCCTAACTCTAACCCCCTGACCTCTGACCCTACTGTCAAATCCTCAAACAGATTACAGGAAACACCAGCTCTAAACCGTAAGACCCTAACTCTAATCACTGACCTTTAACCCCTGACCTCTAACCCCTGACCTCTAACTCTAATCCTGACCTCTGACTCTGACCTCTAACCTTGAACTTCTAACCTTTAGGGACAGTTGTCAGCGTGGCTGGAGGTTGCTTTACATCCTGACTGCGTTCTATCGCTGCTCTGAGGTCCTGAAGCCCTTCCTGTTGAAGTTCCTACAGAACGCCTCCCTCAGTCAGGGAGGAGTGTTCCAGGGTAGGTGTCTTCCTGTTCCAGGGTGGGTGTCTTCCTGTTTCATGGTAGGTGTATTCCTGTTCCAGGGTAGGTGTCTTCCTGTTCCAGGGTAGGTGTCTTCCTGTTTCAGGGTAGATGTCTTCCTGTTCCAGGGTAGGTGTCTTCCTGTTTCAGGGTAGATGTCTTTCTGTTCCAGGGTAGATGTCTTCCTGTTTCAGGGTAGGTGTCTTCCTGTTCCAGGGTAGGTGTCTTCCTGTTCCAGGGTAATTGTCTTCCTGTTTCAGGGTAGGTGTCTTCCTGTTCCAGGGTAGTTGTCTTCCTGTTCCAGGGTAGTTGTCTTCCTGTTTCAGGGTAGATGTCTTCCTGTTTCAGGGTAGGTGTCTTCCTGTTTCAGGGTAGGTGTCTTCCTGTTTCAGGGTAGGTGTCTTCCTGTTCCAGGGTAGGTGTCTTCCTGTTTCAGAGTAGGTGTCTTCCTGTTCCAGGGTAGATGTCTTCCTGTTTCAGGGTAGGTGTCTTCCTGTTTCAGGGTAGGTGTCTTCCTGTTTCAGGGTAGGTGTCTTCCTGTTCCAGGGTAGGTGTCTTCCTGTCTCTGTGTATTGATAGGTATATTGGTAATGTCTATTCTCCAGGTAATGTCTCTGTGTAATGATAGGTATAATGGTAATGTCTCCAGGTAATGTCTCTGTGTATTGATAGGTATATTGGTAATGTCTCCAGGTAATGTCTCTGTGTATTGATAGGTATAATGTCTATTCTCCAGGTAATGTCTCTGTGTATTGATAGGTATATTGGTAATGTCTCCAGGTAATGTCTCTGTGTATTGATAGGTAAATTGGTAATGTCTATTCTCCAGGTAATGTCTCTGTGTATTGATAGGTATATTGGTAATGTCTCCAGGTAATGTCTCTGTGTATTGATAGGTATATTGGTAATGTCTCCAGGTAATGTCTCTGTGTATTGATAGGTAAATTGGTAATGTCTATTCTCCAGGTAATGTCTCTGTGTATTGATAGGTATATTGGTAATGTCTCCAGGTAATGTCTCTGTGTATTGATAGGTAAATTGGAAATGTCTATTCTCCAGGTAATGTCTCTGTGTATTGATAGGTATATTGGTAATGTCTCCAGGTAATGTCTCTGTGTATTGATAGGTATATTGGTAATGTCTATTCTCCAGGTAATGTCTCTGTGTATTGATAGGTATATTGGTAATGTCTATTCTCCAGGTAATGTCTCTGTGTATTAATAGGTATAATGTCTATTCTCCAGGTAATGTCTCTGTGTATTGATAGGTATAATGGTAATGTCTATTCTCCAGGTAATGTCTCCGTGTATTGAGAGGTATATTGGTAATGTCTATTCTCCAGGTAATGTCTCTGTGTATTGATAGGTATAATGTCTATTCTCCAGGTAATGTTTCTGTGTATTGATAGGTATAATGTCTATTCTCCAGGTAATGTCTCTGTGTATTGATAGGTATATTGGTAATGTCTATTCTCCAGGTAATGTCTCTGTGTATTGATAGGTATATTGTTAATGTCTATTCTCCAGGTAATGTCTCTGTGTATTGATAGGTATATTGGTAATGTCTATTCTCCAGGTAATGTCTCTGTGTATTGATAGGTATAATGTTAATGTCTATTCTCCAGGTAATGTCTCTGTGTATTGATAGGTATAATGTCTATTCTCCAGGTAATGTCTCTGTGTATTGATAGGTATAATGGCTATTCTCCAGGTAATGTCTCTGTGTATTGATAGGTATAATGTCTATTTTCCAGGTAATGTCTCTGTGTATTGATAGGTATAATGTCTATTCTCCAGGTAATGTCTCTGTGTATTGATAGGTATAATGTCTATTCTCCAGGTAATGTCTCTGTGTATTGATAGGTATAATGTCTATTCTCCAGGTAATGTCTCTGTGTATTGATAGCTATATTGTTAATGTGTTCTCCATAGGCATATCAAAGGCTTGTGAGCAGAACCTGAGGAAGACCTATCGGTACGGAGGACGCATCATTCCTCCCAGCAGTATGGAACTGAAAGCTACGGTGGTTAGTTCTCACCTTTCATGCCTAACTCCTAACCTTAACCCCTTACCCTTGGTCCTTACCCTTGACATCTGACCTGTGGTGCACAGTAATGATCACTAGCATTGGAACATTCCCCCCCAAATTTAGTACGAACATTTCTAAATAACCAGCTAGCTAAATTTACAAATAGTTTGGATAGAGCATGACCTCTAATGTCTTACTCCTGACCTCTAATGTCTTACCCCTCACCTCTAATGTCTTACCCCTGACCTCTAATGTCTTACTCCTGACCTCTAATGTCTAACCCCTGACCTCTGTCTAACCCCTGACCGCTAATGTCTAACCCCTGACCTCTACTGTCTAACCCCAGACGTCTAACCCCTGACCAGACTGTCTAACCTCTGACCTCTAATGTCAAATCTCTGATCTCTAATGTCGAATCTCTGATCTCTAATGTCGAATCTCTGACCTCTAATGTCTAACCGCTGACCTCTACTGTCTAACCCCTGACCTCTAACAGGCGGGGAGGAGCTCCAAGCGACAACTGTTCCTCTTCCCAGGAGGCATCGAACGACACCTGAAGATCAAGACGTGCTCTGTGAGTCTCATAGACTGTGTTGTTCCCTTCTGTCTCTGAGTCTACTAGACTGTGTCTGTTCCCTTCTGTCTCTGTCTACTAGACTGTGTCTGTTCCCTTCTGTCTCTGTCTACTAGACTGTGTCTGTTCCCTTCTGTCTCTGTCTACTAGACTGTGTCTGTTCCCTTCTGTCCCTGTCTACTAGACTGTGTCTGTTCCCTTCTGTCTCTGTCTACTAGACTGTGTCTGTTCCCTTCTGTCTCTGAGTCTACTAGACTGTGTCTGTTCCCTTCTGTCTCTGTCTACTAGACTGTGTCTGTTCCCTTCTGTCTCTGTCTACTAGACTGTGTCTGTTCCCTTCTGTCTCTGTCTACTAGACTGTGTCTGTTCCCTTCTGTCTCTGTCTACTAGACTGTGTCTGTTCCCTTCTGTCCCTGTCTACTAGACTGTGTCTGTTCCCTTCTGTCTCTGTCTACTAGACTGTGTCTGTTCCCTTCTGTCTCTGAGTCTACTAGACTGTGTCTGTTCCCTTCTGTCTCTGTCTACTAGACTGTGTCTGTTCCTTCTGTCTCTGACTAGACTGTGTCTGTTCCCTTCTGTCTCTGAGTCTACTAGACTGTGTCTGTTCCCTTCTGTCTCTGTCTACTAGACTGTGTCTGTTCCCTTCTGTCTCTGAGTCTACTAGACTGTGTCTGCTCCCTTCTGTCTCTGTCTACTAGACTGTGTCTGTTCCCTTCTGTCTCTGAGTCTACTAGACTGTGTCTGTTCCCTTCTGTCTCTGTCTACTAGACTGTGTCTGTTCCCTTCTGTCTCTGAGTCTACTAGACTGTGTCTGTTCCCTTCTGTCTCTGTCTGTCTACTAGACTGTGTCTGTTCCCTTCTGTCTCTGTCAGTCTACTAGACTGTGTCTGTTCCCTTCTGTCTCTGAGTCTACTAGACTGTGTCTGTTCCCTTCTGTCTCTGAGTCTACTAGACTGTGTCTGTTCCCTTCTGTCTCTGAGTCTACTAGACTGTGTCTGTTCCCTTCTGTCTCTGTCTACTAGACTGTGTCTGTTCCCTTCTGTCTCTGAGTCTACTAGACTGTGTCTGTTCCCTTCTGTCTCTGTCTACTAGACTGTGTCTGTTCCCTTCTGTCTCTGAGTCTACTAGACTGTGTCTGTTCCCTTCTGTCTCTGTCTGTCTACTAGACTGTGTCTGTTCCCTTCTGTCTCTGTCAGTCTACTAGACTGTGTCTGTTCCCTTCTGTCTCTGAGTCTACTAGACTGTGTCTGTTCCCTTCTGTCTCTGAGTCTACTAGACTGTGTCTGTTCCCTTCTGTCTCTGAGTCTACTAGACTGTGTCTGTTCCCTTCTGTCTCTGTCTACTAGACTGTGTCTGTTCCCTTCTGTCTCTGAGTCTACTAGACTGTGTCTGTTCCCTTCTGTCTCTGTCTACTAGACTGTGTCTGTTCCCTTCTGTCTCTGTCAGTCTACTAGACTGTGTCTGTTCCCTTCTGTCTCTGTCAGTCTACTAGACTGTGTCTGTTCTCTTCTGTCTCTGAGTCTACTAGACTGTGTCTGTTCCCTTCTGTCTCTGTCTACTAGACTGTGTCTGTTCCCTTCTGTCTCTGAGTCTCCTAGACTGTGTCTGTTCCCTTCTGTCTCTGTCTACTAGACTGTGTCTGTTCCCTTCTGTCTCTGTCAGTCTACTAGACTGTGTCTGTTCCCTTCTGTCTCTGTCAGTCTACTAGACTGTGTCTGTTCTCTTCTGTCTCTGAGTCTACTAGACTGTGTCTGTTCCCTTCTGTCTCTGTCTACTAGACTGTGTCTGTTCCCTTCTGTCTCTGAGTCTCCTAGACTGTGTCTGTTCCCTTCTGTCTCTGTCTACTAGACTGTGTCTGTTCCCTTCTGTCTCTGAGTCTACTAGACTGTGTCTGTTCCCTTCTGTCTCTGAGTCTACTAGACTGTGTCTGTTCCCTTCTGTCTCTGAGTCTACTAGACTGTGTCTGTTCCCTTCTGTCTCTGTCTACTAGACTGTGTCTGTTCCCTTCTGTCTCTGTCTACTAGACTGTGTCTGCTCCCTTCTGTCTCTGAGTCTACTAGACTGTGTCTGTTCCCTTCTGTCTCTGGGTCTACTAGACTGTGTCTGTTCCCTTCTGTCTCTGTCAGTCTACTAGACTGTGACTGTTCCCTTCTGTCTCTGTCAGTCTACTAGCCTGTGTCTGTTCCCTTCTGTCTCTGTCAGTCTCCTAGACTGTGTCTGTTCCCTTCTGTCTCTGAGTCTACTAGACTGTGTCTGTTCCCTTCTGTCTCTGTCAGTCTACTAGACTGTGTCTGTTCCCTTCTGTCTCTGTCAGTCTACTAGACTGTGTCTGTTCCCTTCTGTCTCTGAGTCTACTAGACTGTGTCTGTTCCCTTCTGTCTCTGTCTACTAGACTGTGTCTGTTCCCTTCTGTCTCTGAGTCTACTAGACTGTGTCTGTTCCCTTCTGTCTCTGAGTCTACTAGACTGTGTCTGTTCCCTTCTGTCTCTGAGTCTACTAGACTGTGTCTGTTCCCTTCTGTCTCTGTCAGTCTACTAGACTGTGTCTGTTCCCTTCTGTCTCTGTCAGTCTACTAGACTGTGTCTGTTCCCTTCTGTCTCTGTCTACTAGACTGTGTCTGTTCCCTTCTGTCTCTGTCAGTCTACTAGACTGTGTCTGTTCCCTTCTGTCTCTGTCAGTCTACTAGACTGTGTCTGTTCCCTTCTGTCTCTGTCAGTCTACTAGACTGTGTCTGCTCCCTTCTGTCTCTGAGTCTCCTAGACTGTGTCTGTTCCCTTCTGTCTCTGTCTACTAGACTGTGTCTGTTCCCTTCTGTCTCCGTCAGTCTACTAGACTGTGTCTGTTCCCTTCTGTCTCTGAGTCTACTAGACTGTGTCTGTTCCCTTCTGTCTCTGTCAGTCTACTAGACTGTGTCTGTTCCCTTCTGTCTCTGTCTACTAGACTGTGTCTGTTCCCTTCTGTCTCTGAGTCTACTAGACTGTGTCTGTTCCCTTCTGTCTCTGTCTACTAGACTGTGTCTGTTCCCTTCTGTCTCTGTCTACTAGACTGTGTCTGTTCCCTTCTGTCTCTGAGTCTACTAGACTGTGTTGTTCCCTTCTGTCTCTGAGTCTACTAGACTGTGTCTGTTCCCTTCTGTCTCTGAGTCTACTAGACTGTGTCTGTTCCCTTCTGTCTCTGTCAGTCTACTAGACTGTGTCTGTTCCCTTCTGTCTCTGTCAGTCTACTAGACTGTGTCTGTTCCCTTCTGTCTCTGAGTCTACTAGACTGTGTCTGTTCCCTTCTGTCTCTGAGTCTACTAGACTGTGTCTGTTCCCTTCTGTCTCTGAGTCTCCTAGACTGTGTCTGTTCCCTTCTGTCTCTGTCTACTAGACTGTGTCTGTTCCCTTCTGTCTCTGAGTCTACTAGACTGTGTCTGTTCCCTTCTGTCTCTGAGTCTACTAGACTGTGTCTGTTCCCTTCTGTCTCTGAGTCTACTAGACTGTGTCTGTTCCCTTCTGTCTCTGAGTCTACTAGACTGTGTCTGTTCCCTTCTGTCTCTGTCTACTAGACTGTGTCTGTTCCCTTCTGTCTCTGAGTCTACTAGACTGTGTCTGTTCCCTTCTGTCTCTGAGTCTACTAGACTGTGTCTGTTCCCTTCTGTCTCTGAGTCTACTAGACTGTGTCTGTTCCCTTCTGTCTCTGAGTCTACTAGACTGTGTCTGTTCCCTTCTGTCTCTGTCTACTAGACTGTGTCTGTTCCCTTCTGTCTCTGTCAGTCTACTAGACTGTGTCTGTTCCCTTCTGTCTCTGAGTCTACTAGACTGTGTCTGTTCCCTTCTGTCTCTGTCTACTAGACTGTGTCTGTTCCCTTCTTTCTCTGTCTACTAGACTGTGTTGTTCCCTTCTGTCTCTGAGTCTACTAGACTGTGTTGTTCCCTTCTGTCTCTGTCTACTAGACTGTGTCTGCTCCCTTCTGTCTCTGAGTCTACTAGACTGTGTCTGTTCCCTTCTGTCTCTGAGTCTACTAGACTGTCTCTGTTCCCTTCTGTCTCTGAGTCTACTAGACTGTGTCTGTTCCCTTCTGTCTCTGAGTCTACTAGACTGTGTCTGTTCCCTTCTGTCTCTGTCAGTCTACTAGACTGTGTCTGTTCCCTTCTGTCTCTGAGTCTACTAGACTGTGTCTGTTCCCTTCTGTCTCTGTCAGTCTACTAGACTGTGTCTGTTCCCTTCTGTCTCTGTCAGTCTACTAGACTGTGTCTGTTCCCTTCTGTCTCTGTCAGTCTACTAGACTGTGTCTGTTCCCTTCTGTCTCTGAGTCTACTAGACTGTGTCTGTTCCCTTCTGTCTCTGTCAGTCTACTAGACTGTGTCTGTTCCCTTCTGTCTCTGAGTCTACTAGACTGTGTCTGTTCCCTTCTGTCTCTGTCTACTAGACTGTGTCTGTTCTCTTCTGTCTCTGTCTGTCTACTAGACTGTGTCTGTTCCCTTCTGTCTCTGTCAGTCTACTAGACTGTGTCTGTTCCCTTCTGTCCCCCTGAGTGTCTGTGTGCTTAGGATGATATCTGTAATAATTTTCTGTTCTGTATATCTCTCTCTGTGTATTACAGTGGGTTCTGATCATGTTCTGTTGTGTGTATCTCTCTCTCTGTGTATTACAGTGGGTTCTGATTGTGTGTATCTCTCTCTCTGTGTATTACAGTGGGTTCTGATCATGTTCTGTTGTGTGTATCTCTCTCTCTGTGTATTACAGTGGGTTCTGATCATGTTCTGTTGTGTGTATCTCTCTCTCTGTGTATTACAGTGGGTTCTGATTGTGTGTATCTCTCTCTCTGTGTATTACAGTGGGTTCTGATCATGTTCTGTTGTGTGTATCTCTGTGTATTACAGTGGGTTCTGATCATGTTCTGTTGTGTGTATCTCTCTCTCTGTGTATTACAGTGGGTTCTGTTGTGTGTATCTCTCTCTCTGTGTATTACAGTGGGTTCTGATCATGTTCTGTTGTGTGTATCTCTGTGTATTACAGTGGGTTCTGATCATGTTCTGTTGTGTGTATCTCTCTCTCTCTGTATTACAGTGGGTTCTGATCATGTTCTGTTGTGTGTATATCTCTCTCTGTGTATTACAGTGGGTTCTGATCATGTTCTGTTGTGTGTATATCTCTCTCTGTGTATTACAGTGGGTTCTGATCATGTTCTGTTGTGTGTATCTCTCTCTCTGTGTATTACAGTGGGTGCTGATCATGTTCTGTTGTGTGTATATCTCTCTCTGTGTATTACAGTGGGTTCTGATCATGTTCTGTTGTGTGTATCTCTCTCTCTGTGTATTACAGTGGGTTCTGATCATGTTCTGTTGTGTGTATATCTCTCTCTGTGTATTACAGTGGGTTCTGATCATGTTCTGTTGTGTGTATCTCTCTCTCTGTGTATTACAGTTGGTTCTGATTGTGTGTATCTCTGTGTATTACAGTGGGTTCTGATCATGTTCTGTTGTGTGTATATCTCTCTCTGTGTATTACAGTGGGTTCTGATCATGTTCTGTTGTGTGTATCTCTCTCTGTGTATTACAGTGGGTGCTGATTGTGTGTATCTCTGTGTATTACAGTTGGTTCTGATCATGTTCTGTTGTGTGTATCTCTGTGTATTACAGTTGGTTCTGATCATGTTCTGTTGTGTGTATCTCTGTGTATTACAGTGGGTTCTGATCATGTTCTGTTGTGTGTATCTCTCTCTGTGTATTACAGTGGGTTCTGATCATGTTCTGTTGTGTGTATCTCTGTGTATTACAGTGGGTTCTGATCATGTTCTGTTGTGTGTATCTCTGTGTATTACAGTTGGTTCTGATTGTGTGTATCTCTGTGTATTACAGTTGGTTCTGATCATGTTCTGTTGTGTGTATCTCTGTGTATTACAGTGGGTTCTGATCATGTTCTGTTGTGTGTATCTCTGTGTATTACAGTGGGTTCTGATCATGTTCTGTTGTGTGTATCTCTCTCTGTGTATTACAGTGGGTTCTGATTGTGTGTATCTCTCTCTCTCTGTGTATTACAGTGGGTTCTGATCATGTTCTGTTGTGTGTATCTCTGTGTATTACAGTGGGTTCTGATCATGTTCTGTTGTGTGTATCTCTCTCTGTGTATTACAGTGGGTTCTGATCATGTTCTGTTGTGTGTATCTCTGTGTATTACAGTGGGTGCTGATCATGTTCTGTTGTGTATATCTCTGTGTATTACAGTGGGTTCTGATCATGTTCTGTTGTGTGTATCTCTCTCTCTGTGTATTGTATATACACTCAGTGGGTGCTGATCATTTGTCCTCCTGTGCTGCAGGTGGCGCTGGACGTGATAGAGGAGCTGTGTTACGAGATGGGTCTACACAGACTGGAGGCCGTTGACGAGTACGCTGTCTTCCTGGTCACGAAAAGAGGTATACACACACACACACACACAGTCAGACTGTCCATACTACTGTAAACTACTGTTCTCTGTCTGTCTGTCTGTCTGTCTGTCTGTCTGTCTGTCTGTCTGTCTGTCTGTCTGTCTGTCTGTCTGTCTGTCTGTCTGTCTGTCTGTCTGTCTGTCTGTCTGTCTGTCTGTCTGTCTGTCTGTCTGTCTGTCTGTCTGTCTGTCTACAGGTCAGACTGTCCATTCTTTAATATTACAGTTTGTGTGTGTGTGTCTGTCTGTCCGTCTGCAGGTGAGAATGTCCGTCCCCTCAATAAGAGGGAGTACATCCTGGACATTGCTACGGAGGCGGAGCCAATGGACTGTAACTACAGCCTGTGGTTCAGGAGGGTCATCTGGACACAGACGCTCAAATTTGACAACGAGCTCTGTGTCACCATGCATTATAACCAGGTATAATAACCAGCTCTGTGTGACCATGCATTATAACCAGGTATAACAACACTACGATACATTATAACCAGGTATAACAACACTAAGATGCATTATAACCAGGTATAATAACACTATGATGCATTATAACCAGGTATAACAACACTATGAAGCATTATAACCAGGTATAAAAACACTGTGATGCATTATAACCAGGTATAACAACACTATGATGCATTATAACCAGGTATAACAACACTATGAAGCATTATAACCAGGTATAACAACACTAAGATGCATTATAACCAGGTATAACAACAGTGGTGCATTATAACCAGGTATAACAACACTGTGATGCATTATAACCAGGTATAACAACACTACGATACATTATACCCAGGTATAACAACACTAAGATGCATTATAACCAGGTATAATAACCAGCTCTGTGTCACCATGCATTATAACCAGGTATAACAACACTATGATGCATTATAACCAGGTATAACAACACTACGATACATTATAACCAGGTATAACAACCAGCTCTGTGTCACCATGCATTATAACCAGGTATAATAACACCATGATGCATTATAACCAGGTATAACAACACCATGATGCATTATAACCAGGTATAACAACACTATGAAGCATTATAACCAGGTATAACAACACTATGAAGCATTATGAAGCATTATAACCAGGTATAACAACACTATGAAGCATTATAACCAGGTATAACAACACTATGAAGCATTATAACCAGGTATAACAACAGTGATGCATTATAACCAGGTATAACAACACTATGATGCATTATAACCAGGTATAACAACACTATGATGCATTATAACCAGCTATAACAGTCTGCTCTGTATTTACTTTATAACAGGTGCTTCCAGACTACCGTAAGGGCTTGATGAACATCCTGCCCAGAGGTAAAGTCTCTGAACAGCTGTTCCTCCAGATCTCTAAACTATCAGCTCTGCAACACAGAGCCAAGGACATGACGTTCATACCCAGCATGTAAGAACACATATTACAGTGCATTATGGGGAGCTGGTTGCTGTGTACAGTGCATTATGGGGGAGCTGGTTGCCGTGTACAGTGCATTATGGGGAGGTGGTTGCTGTGTACAGTGCATTATGGGGGAGCTGGTTGCTGTGTACAGTGCATTATGGGGGAGGTGGTTGCTGTGTACAGTGAATTATGGGGGAGGTGGTTGCCGTGTACAGTGCATTATGGGGGAGGTGGTTGCAGTGTACAGTGCATTAAGGGGGAGGTGGTTGCCGTGTACAGTGCATTATCTCTCCGTAATCTCTCCAGCATCTCTATGTACTCTCCATCATCTCTCCAGCATCTCTATGTAATCTCTCCATCATCTCTATGTAATCTCTCCATCATCTCTCCAGCATCTCTATGTAATCTCTCCATCATCTCTATGTAATCTCTCCATCATCTCTCCAGCATCTCTATGTAATCTCTCCATCATCTCTATGTAATCTCTCCATCATCTCTCCAGCATCTCTATGTAATCTCTCCATCATCTCTATGTACTCTCCATCATCTCTCCAGCATCTCTATGTAATCTCTCCATCATCTCTCCATCATCTCTATGTAATTTCTCCATCATCTCTCCGTAATCTCTCCATCATCTCTATGTAATCTCTCCATCATCTCTATGTAATCTCTCCATCATCTCTATGTAATCTCTCCATCATCTCTCCAGCATCTCTATGTAATCTCTCCATCATCTCTATGTAATCTCTCCATCATCTCTCCGTAATCTCTCCATAATTTCTATGTAATCTCTCCATCATCTCTATGTAATCTCTCCATCATCTCTATGTAATCTCTCCATCATCTCTCCAGCATCTCTATGTAATCTCTCCATCATCTCTATGTAATCTCTCCATCATCTCTCCAGCATCTCTATGTAATCTCTCCAGCATCTCTATGTAATCTCTCCATCATCTCCATGTAATCTCTCCATCATCTCTATGTAATCTCGCCATCATCTCTCCGTAATCTCTCCATCATCTCTATGTAATCTCTCCATCATCTCTATGTAATCTCTCCATCATCTCTCCATCATCTCTATGTAATCTCTCCATCATCTTTCCAGCATCTCTATGTAATCTCTCCATCATCTCTATGTAATCTCTCCATCATCTCTCCAGCATCTCTATGTAATCTCTCCATCATCTCCACGTAATCTCTCCATCATCTCTATGTAATCTCGCCATCATCTCTCCGTAATCTCTCCATCATCTCTATGTAATCTCTCCATCATCTCTATGTAATCTCTCCATCATCTCTATGTAATCTCTCCATCATCTCTATGTAATCTCTCCATCATCTCTATGTCATCTCTCCATGATCTCCCCATCATCTCTATGTCATCTCTATGTAATCCCTCTGTAATCTCTATGTAATCTCTCCATCATCTCTATGTAATCTCTCCATCATCTCTATGTAATCTCTCCATCATCTCTATGTAATCTCTCTGTAATCTCTCCATCATCTCTACGTAATCTCTCTAATCTCTCTGTAATCTCTACGTCATCTCTCCATCATCTCTATTTAATCTCTATGTAATCTCTACGTAATCTCTCTATAATCTCTCCATCATCTCTATGTAATCTCTCTGTAATCTCTCCATCATCTCTATGTAATCTTTCTGTAATCTCTACATAATCTCTCCATCATCTCTATGTAATCTCTCTGTAATCTCCACATCATCTCTCCATCATCCCTCTGTAATCTCTATGTCATCTCTATGTAATCTCTGTCATCTCTATGTAATCTCTATGTAATATCTACATCATCTCTATGTAATCTCTATGTCATCTATCCATCATCTCTATGTAATCTTTCCGTCATCTCTATGTCATCTATATGTCATCTGTCCGTCATCGTTACGTCATCTCTATGTAATCTCTGTAATCTCTGTGTCATCTCTCTGTAATCTCTGAATCATCTCTATGTAATCTCTATGTCATCTCCATGTAATCTCTGTGTCATCTCTATGTAATCTCTGTCATCTCTATGTAATCTCTATATCATCTCTATGTAATCTTTATGTCATCTCTATGTAATCTCTATGTAATCTCTGTGTAATCTCTATGTAATCTCTGTGTCATCTTTATGTAATCTCTGTGTCATCTCTATGTAATCTCTGTGTCATCTCCATGTAATCTCTGTGTCATCTATATGTAATCTCTGTGTCATCCCTATGTAATCTCTATGTCATCTCTATGTAATCTCTGTGTCATCTCTATGTAATCTCTATGTAATCTCTGTGTCATATCTATGTAATCTCTGTGTCATCTCTATGTCATCTCTATGTAATCTCTCTGTAATCTCTATGTCATCTCTATGTAATCTCTATGTAATCTCTGTCATCTCTCCATCATGTCAATGAATGTAAAAAAAAAAAAACCTAGAACTGAGAAACATTAAAAAAATATATATTTTTTTAATCCTCTATCCTTTCTCTCGCCAGCCATGAGTTGTCAGAGTACATCCCCCCCCTTCTGTTTGGGAAGCAGCCTCCCCAGGCATGGGTCACCATGGTAACTCAGCACATGCAGCAGGTCCAGACCCTCAACCCGCACCAGGCCAAAGCTCAGTTTCTGGGTACGACACAGACACACACCTAACACACACTAATACACATACAATACATATACAAAAGGGGGGTAGGCCACACAACCTCTCAGAACGGGACCTCCGAGTGGAAGGCCACACAACCTCTCAGAACGGGACCTCCGAGTGGAAGGCCACACAACCTCACAGAACCGGACCATCGAGTGGAAGGCCACACAACCTCACAGAACGGGACCTCCGAGTGGAAGGCCACACAACCTCACAGAACCGGACCATCGAGTGGAAGGCCACACAACCTCACAGAACGGGACCTACGAGTGGTAGGACACACAACCTCAC